>NC_045164.1:24701009-24803960 GCF_900700415.2 Clupea harengus | reverse complement strand
TCCAAGCACTTGCACTATTTTATTGAGAAAAATCTTCACATTTTTCAAATGTGTGCCAGTGCCAGTTGCTCTTTGGTACTTTCCCCCTTATCTTATTAGGTCTCAGTTGGCCTGGCTGACTATTGTTCAGTATCTCATAGCAGCATCTAAAAGATTCCTGTTGACATTCTGCGTAATTAGCGCATGGATGAAAAAACACAATTGTTATTGCTGTGATTGTGAGTGTTTAAAACTCACTATCGAAATGCAGTGTTTCCATGATCAATGCTTAGCTGGATGACCAGCACAAAAAAAATCATGCACAACTCTGCTTGTTGTCTTTTGGAATGATTTAATAATTTTGTTGAGGCAAAAGGTTACGGAAAGAAAGAAAGAAATACATGTTCAGTAAGGCATCAGAGTGCCATCATGACAGACATGATTCATAGGCAGGAAATGATGATAGATTGAATTAGTGATTATTCTGGACTGATGAGAACACTAGTGGTGTCTTCAGGCATCGACCTTAGCCACTTTGTCCTCAAGCCTCTCCACTGCAGACTTCTCCACATCTAAACACAGAAGAGTCAGACTTGGTTCAGTTCATTAATCCTCTAGCAGCTACTGATATGTTCTTGTACATTCTTATATTCATGATATAAATATGCAGAATATTTAATCTGGTATATATGTATTTGTATTTATTGACAGATACTGTAAGTCCGTAGTCTGCAATGGTCTACCATGTTAACCATATTAACACAAGCATCTAACACTATGCTTAGTGAAGAACAGAATTAGTTTCCCATTTGTGGGCTGTCATGGCCAGCTTTACTCTCAAACTGGGTAGACTGTTTCACATCTGGATTTCGGGGACAAAATGAAAATGAATTATGAATTAATTATTATATAAAAAAGGGCATAACTAGTGTTGGCATTTAACCTTTCAGCGTGATAGGCCCCAGCACCATGGTGGCCATCTGGTGCTGAGAGCCCAGGCTTCGAGTCTTGCGGGTGCGGCAACCCTGGCGACAGCGGGAGTTGTAGTCGTTGGCAGGACAGATTAGGACCTTGCACTGCAAGTACACAGAGGAGTGTGTCCGCAGGAACTTGAAAGCCTGGAAGCTGAACCGTGCGTAACTACGAGAACCGCTCACGTGGGTGGAGAATGTGTTGTCTCTCGGACACCTGGCAGAGAAAAACCGTGTCAGAAACAGTGTCAGAAACAGCGTCAGAAACAGTGTCATTGTCATATGACTGCTGAACACAGAGAAAAACAGTGTCAGAATCAGTGTCAGAAACAGTGTCATTGTCATATGACTGCTGAACACAGAGAAAAACAGCGTCAGAATCAGTGTCATTGTATGACCACTGCGGCTGAACACGCTGTGCTGTCACTTGGACACCTGGTAGAAATACTGCATAAACCAACCGTAACGGATTTGGTTTGGCACTTCAATTTGTGTCGCCATATTACCACAGTGATTAAGCACTTGGAAAGGAGGGAGGGGGATGAGAAATGTCTACCCCAGTAGTCTTACCCATTGACCAGTAGATAATAGGCGCGGTAGTCAGCATAGTCATGTGGGTTTGGTGAGGCCACACATGTGTCCAGGAAGAGGACGAGGCTGCTGTCATCTCTCCTTAGGCTTACTTGAACATACATGTACTCATTAAGAGAGACTTTGTAGGGACTCTCATAGATTTGCTGGTAGAAACTTCCGGAGGTGAAGAAGCCATGGTGGTGTTGAAACGCCCTTCCAGTGATGTTAAAGTCAATTCCCTCTAATGCCTCATACATTATCTGTGAAACAGAGTCTTTTTCCATGTGGCAGGCAACAGACAACTTGAACCCTGACTGACGTGTGATCACCCCGGAACTGGATCCATGTCCCCGCACGGCATTCTGATAAATGACCCGACCCCTTTCAAACTGAACAGAACGGGGGACAGGGGGAGAGGTCAATGGAAATGATTCAGTTATATATGCAAAACATCAAACTATATTGTATGCTCCATATATGCACTGTATATCCAAGGTACATGACTAACATTTCTGAAAAAAGACATTGAAAGTTGTAATATGACTTTTATATTAAATGTGGAGTGACATACTCTCTCACAGTTCCACAGCGGTTGAGAGGGAAGTTAAACACCACCTGGTAATTGTTGATAGTTGGCCGACAGTGCTCATCATTGATATAAACATCATGACCACTGTATCCCTGAGAGCTCAGGAAAGATCTTGAAATGACAATGTTCATGTTGTCTGAGGAACACTCAACCCTGCCTATAGAAAGGGTTGAATAAAATATTTCTTTTTATGAAGCTCATAATAGTTATACTTGACATTAGACAGACCTCAGTCATATGATCTTACAGTAGCCAAATGCTCTAAGCTGTTTTTCTTCAGAGTAGATCACTCTGAAAAATGAGTTTGAGTGGAGAAGGAGAAGTGATGCTGTGCAGTGGCTCATTCAGGACTCCAAGATGTCACTCACCTTTATCAGTTGGCAGGGAGCTAATGAATTCTGCCCGGAAGCCACGACTCACTCCTTCACGATCACTACGGAAGACCACGGTCATGTCGCTGGAGGAGGAGTGGAAGGTATCCAGAGAGGAGTTGTAGCAGAGCTGACCCAGCTGACTGTAGTATACGAGGGGCCGTCATACACGGTGATGTAGTCACAGTCACAGCAGCGCTCCAGCCTGAAGAAAACAGACACAGGTGGTTATAAGAAGGCTTCAGCTTACGTGAATGAAGAACCCTCCCCCCATGTCATCTGCTACTGTGAACATCTTCTGTTTTTGGGACATAGACTCAGACTTTAACCAGCCTAGGCACAACGGATGAGATTTAAACTGAGGAAAATGGGAAAATACAAAGACTGATATCCTCACTCACTCCAGGTCTGAAAATGTCAGGAGGATCCTCTGCCCAGAGGGAGCGGACAGCCTCCACACACAGCGGGCATTGTCATGATAGTAGTTTGGATAGTAGGGGCTGGAGAAAGATCCAGAACCACTAAGGTACCCTCCACATTGTGGATTAACATCTGGAACAAAAAATGAGAAATACATACTCTGAATAATAGTTATCTGTTGACACAGAGTCAACAGTAAAGGACAGAAGCTTAGATTGGGCAAGGCTAGAGATATGTTAGAAATAAGTACCAGAGTTTGGACAAGGGTTGAGGTTTTTTTTCTGAATATTTGTAAATAGGTACTTATTCATACATGCATTATTAAAATAAAGTTTTCCCAGAGGCATTAATATTGGCCTTTAGGTTAACTGGTAATGTATACTATACATACAGTACATATGAACACCCAGCTAAGTAGTATTAGCAATCATTTTAAACTGTGAAAAATGCAGTATTTCAGAGACCATGTCATTTGTCATATGTCATAGGCCTGAGTCAGGAAATGAGAAAGCAGTGATTTCAAATGGTTTTGGTTTTCCTTTGGTGTTCTGGTTTGCATAAAAGCTAATAAGACCAGTCTTGTACATTCTGAAAAAAAAAGTACTAAAATGTGTGACCTGCACTATATTTTCACATGTATAATGAATGATACAAATCAAAGTATAACTGTAAGACATAGGTCACTAGGTACTTCCAAATTCGTCAACTGAGAATGAACAAGTTCCAAGTGCACTTTTGAGGAAAAAACATTCTATGAAATGTATTATTTTATTTTATATCGTAAAAACTCAAATTTGTGGACATGTCAGATAGACCTTGTTAATTCCCGGTTGACGAGATGCGCTTGACCCGGTATAAGAATAATAAATAAAATAAGAAGGTATATACATCTTTTCATTCTTAAACCCCTTCACTGTTAGGCATACACAGACACAAGGAGCCTTTGCATCTCTGGTGCTTGGCCGCTAAACATCCAAACGTAGCCCTACCCTGGCAGACTGCCCCCAGCATCTTCATGGTGTCAACAGTTGTGAATGTGCTTGAGCACCCAGTAACTACCCAGTCAAACTGCAGATACCTACATACTTCTTATTCTTAGCACACACTGACAAAAGGAGCCTTCTTTATCCCTAAAGACAGATGTGCAGCCTTACCTTGACAGACTACCCCAGCATCTTCATGGTGGCCACAGTTATGGTTGCCATGGCCTATATGGTAGCACTGAGAGAGAGACGACTCATGGCCAGTGCACCTGACATCATCCAGCCAGATGTCCACTGCCCTGTCCAAAATGAGCACTGGAAGAGCTCAGGGCTGGTCCACAGCCAATCTGTCTGCAAACCACTTCAGCATTAGGTATGTTCCAGCTGTCATCGCACACAGTGCCCCAGGTGCCACGGACCTGTACCTCCACTCTCCCAGAGCAGGAGCTGTTGCCCCCAACTAGTCGTATATCCGTTATGTTCGCTACAGTAAAAATGTAAAGAAATAAAGAGTGTGTGGGGGGGAAAGCATTACATAACCATATTTTTTTGTCAGGCAGAGCAATCAACACTGTTTGTTCTTCAGCTTGTCTGGGATGTTCGCTTCAATTGGCCGAACACAAGGCTCTGTTGTAATTGAAACTGTACCAGCGTTTGTTTGTTATAATGTGAGTGGTCAGTTTCATCTTAGGCATTTTAGCCATTCTTAAGGTCACTGTTACCTTATGGATTTCATCTAAAAAGACAAACTCAGTCTTTGTTTATGTATCACTGTTAGGGGCATCACTGAGAAATGTTTTCATATTTTAACATAAAATCAACTTCCTGTTTACAATGCGTAGAAGCGTATTCACTGAATGCATTCCTTTCAAATATAGAATCAGGTAGGAATAAGAAAAAAGGAAGAATGGTAACATGTGGAACTGCAGATATACAGCCATTGTACTGATGTGATTTGTTTCTACTGTTGTTGTACCGTAGCAGTAATCTAGAGAGAGGGAATAAAAGAGAAAATATCGATTAATTCCAAAACTTTTGTATTAATTCCAAGAATCAGAGAGCCACCAGAAGACCAGAGAAGTGGTTAGATTACCGTAGTAGTCATGACAGCAGTTTCCATAGCGCTGACAGGAACTTGAGCAGGAGCAGCTGCCAGGGTTGAGGCCACAGTTGTACCTACAGGAGGAATGGTCGGCTACAAGACAGAAAATTACAAACCTCATAAAAGTGAAGTATTTATATGATATTTTCTGTTTAATACATTCTCTGAATAATAATGCTCTGTTGACACAGTGTCGACAGTAAAGGACAGAGGCTTAGATTGGGCAAAGGTTAGAGATATGGTAGAGATAAGTACCAGAGTTTGGACGAGGGTTGAGTTTGTTTTTTCTGAATATTTGTTAAATAGGTACTTATTCTATAAATGCATTATTAAAATAAAGTTTTCCCAGAGGAATTAATATGGGACTGCATGTTAACTGGTAATGTATACTATACATAAATATGAACACCCAGCTAAGTAGTATTAGCTATCATTTTAAACTGAAAAATGCAGTATTTCAGAGACCATGTCATATGTCATAGGCCTGAGTCAGGAAATGAGAAAGCAGTGATTTCAAATTGTTTTGATTTGGCTTTGGTGTTCTGGTTTGCATATGTAGCCGGTGGGACCAATGAGTGTAGGGAACTTTTATTTTGATTCACCTCTGTCACCTTTCTCCCGTGTTTACGTCACTAGTAGGGGCCTGGGTTAGTTTCCAATTAGTTTAGTGGGGACAGGCATAGATATATACACCTTGGGTCCTTATTCCGGTAGCCGTCCATTGCTGATTGTGGAGTGTAGCTGTGTTCTGGAGTGTTGTCTTCAGTGACACGCGTGTTATTGAGCGGATGCCGACAGGACCGCATTGAGCGTCTTCCTGACCAAGTGTACTCCAAACCCTGTCTACATGCATCGCAACGGTGTTAGTAGCAGTCAGTGTATCAGTGCGGCGATTATTGTGGTTACTGGCAGCGTATAGACGCCAGGTGCATGACGTTCTCGGGTGTAGCTGTTTAGACAACGAAGAAGCACGCAACTATACAGCATTGCTGACTGCTGTTCTCTTCCGGTTAGTTATAGGTCCGGGTGCTGCTTTTAGAGTATATGTATCTCTGTTTTCCCCTCTAGCCTGGGGGCTTAGTGGTGTATGTGTGGTTAGGAGGATATTGTGAGCCACAGGTTAGAGGGTTTATTTTTGTTTGTTTGTTTCGTTAACTTGTTATCTGTTTCCCCCGTGTCATTTCCTCTCCCGCAATAGCCTGGGTATCGTTTGGGGCCCTAGCCTAGATTACAGGTTGGCCAGTTTTTCCTCTAGGATAATTTCTCACCTTTGATAAAATGTGCAGTGTAATGCAGTGAAGTGTGAACCCCTTTTTCTTAATGTGCCCAAGTGGTGCGCTTGCGGTGGTGTGGCCAATGGGCTAGTAGTGTGTGTGCTCTCCTTCACGTGTGGTATTGGAGGCAGGCCCCTGTTAGTCTGTGTGTCAGTGGCTCCGAATTCTTACCCAACGGCTGGGGCATTCCCCTGAAGTCCTTTTAATGTATTTATGTATTGACATAATGATACATATCAAAGTATAACTATAAGACATGGGTCACTAGGTACTTCCAAATCGTCAACTGAGAATTAACAAGGTCCTGTGAGTGACAGCCCTCGAGTCGGTGTCTCTCATTCTACTTTCTCTCACACTCCATCTCTCTTCTTCACTTCATTTTTCTCTCCTTCTTTCAATATTTGCCCACTTCACTCTCTCTTTATCTCATTTTCCATAGCCACTCCTCTTCACTCTTCTTTCCTTTCTTCTTTCAATTACTCTGTCCATCAATTCCTAATCTTTTTTCGATTTTTTTGTCAGTCTTCTTTGACTTTACAGTCCTCTATCCTCCCTCAAACTCCATCTATCTGCTTTACTCCATTTTCTCTCCTTCTTTCAATATTTCCCTCTTCACTCTCTTTATCTCATTATCCATAGCCACTCACTATCCATAGCCTCTCCTGTTCACTCTTCTTTCAATTACTCTGTCCATCAATTCCTACTCTTTTTTTTCAACGTTTTTGTCAGCCTTCTTTGACTTCACAGTCCTCTATCCTCCCTTCCATTTCCTTTACTTCCTCCATGCCATGTCTATATCTTCCACTTTATCCATCAATCATTCTAACATCTTCCGCCAGTCCATTCTCTTTCCTATTTTCAATTATTCCCTCTCTCTGTAGAACCTCCATCCACTCCAACTCCTCTTTCTCACACTCCATCTCTCTACTTCAGTCCATTTTCTCTCCTTATTTCAAACTTTTCCCTCTTCACTCTCTCTTTATCCAGTAGGTCACTCTTCTTTACTTTCTTCTTTCACTCTTGTTCACTCTTCTTTCCTTACTTTTTTCCTTTCTTAACTTTTGCATTTCATGCACTGGTATTTCCTTCAGGAAATGCATATTCTAGTTTATTATGAGCTAGCTGACACAGGTTTCCAAGTGTTGCGGAGAAAAAAAGCAACTTCTTTGAAATTTTGCAAACTAAAAAAGAGACATACCTGTAACTGCTGAGAACTCATATCCTGTGCTTCTCAATTCCTCAAATACCGTGAAGAGAGTGAACGAGTATTCTGTTCCAGCAGAAAGAGATGACACTGTGTGTGTCACTTTGTTCCCAGCTGATCCAGTGATGGGGGTTTCTGTTTCATCGCTTGATTTCAGTATGTAAGTGTAGATGTTGTAGACTTGGGTCCACTCTAGCTCTATGTCATTCTCAGAGCGGGTTCTCACATTCACCTCGGTAACAGCAGGGGGAACTGAAGGGGAGGGGGTGGACAAGACAGAAACACACACAGATGGAAGGTCATAGGAAAAGAGAGATATACATTTAGAATGCAGACTGCAAGAGGAATCTGGAATACAAATCAAATAAATATTGCCCAGGTTGAAAAAAGGTGCCCTTCAGTGTATTTAAACTGTGCTAGAAAATGCATGTAGTATAGGTCTGCAGTATATTTGCATTTCTTAAATACTTTTAGTGCTTTAAAGCCCCATTCCAGAAGAATTGGTATTTTTTTTCTGAGCTCAATTTTATTTACACAAATATGACTATTTAAAAAATGATTTCATTTATTGTGACATCGGACATGAACGCTAACATAACCAAAGAATACGAAAAAAAAGACAAATTTTTATTTAGCTGAAATACTGCTCGCGTTTTCAGCCCATATACATTGTTTTCCAAGCGTTTGAATGTAGAGTATGAGTAATCTAATAAAATGTTGTTGGCGACATGCTTAATATACATTAGACAGTGTAATTTATTATGAGCTAGCTGACACAGGTTTTCAAGCGTTGCGGAGAAAAAAAGCAACTTCCTTGAAATTTCGCAATAAAAAAGAGAGACATACCTGTCACTGCTGAGAAATCATGTCCTGTGCTTTTCACTCCCTCAAACACCGTGAAGAGAGTGAACGAGTAGCTTGTTCCAGCAGTGAGAGATGACACTCTGTGTGTCACTTTTTCCCCATCTGATCCAGGGATGGTGGTCTCTACTCCAGCGCTATTTTGCAGTATGTAAGTATGTAAGATGCTGATGACTTTGGTCCACTCTAGCTCTATGTCATTCTCAGAGCGGGTTCTCACATTCACCTCGGTAACAGCAGGGGGAACTGAAGGGGAGGGGGTGGACAAGACAGAAACACACACAGATGGAAAGTCATAGGAAAAGAGAGATATACATTTAGAATGCAGACTGCAAGAGGAATCTGGAATACAAATAAAATAAATATTGCCCAGGTTGAAAAAAGGTGCCCTTCAGTGTATTTAAACTGTGCTAGAAAATGCATGTAGTATAGGTCTGCAGTATATTTGCATTTCTTAAATACTTTTAGTGCTTTAAAGCCCCATTCCAGAAGAATTGGTATTTTTTTTCTGAGCTCAATTTTATTTACACAAATATGACTATTTAAAAAATGATTTAATTTATTGTGACATCGGAGATGAACGCTAACATAACCAAAGAATACGAAAAAAAAAGACAAATTTTTATTTAGCTGAAATACTGCTCGCGTTTTCAGCCCATATACATTGTTTTCCAAGCGATTGAATGTAGAGTATGAGTAATCTAATAAAATGTTGTTGGCGACATGCTTAATATACATTAGACAGTGTAATTTATTATGAGCTAGCTGACACAGGTTTTCAAGCGTTGCGGAGAAAAAAAGCAACTTCCTTGAAATTTCGCAATAAAAAAGAGAGACATACCTGTCACTGCTGAGAAATCATGTCCTGTGCTTTTCACTCCCTCAAACACCGTGAAGAGAGTGAACGAGTAGCTTGTTCCAGCAGTGAGAGATGACACTCTGTGTGTCACTTTTTCCCCATCTGATCCAGGGATGGTGGTCTCTACTCCAGCGCTATTTTTCAGTATGTAAGTATGTAAGATGTTGTTGGTCCACTCTAGCTCTATGTCAGTCTCAGAGCGGGTTTTCACAATCACCTGGGTAACAGCAGGGGGAGCTGAAGGGGAGGGGGTGGACAAGACAGAAACACAGACAGATGGAAGGTCATAGGAAAAGAGAGATATACATTTAGAATGCAGACTGCAAGACGAATCTAGAATACAAATAAAATAAATATTGCCCAGGTTGAAAAAAGGTGCCCTTCAGTGTATTTAAACTGTGCTAGAAAATGCATGTAGTATAGGTCTGCAGTATATTTGCATTTCTTAAATACTTTTAGTGCTTTAAAGCCCCATTCCAGAAGAATTGGTATTTTTTCTAGTGAGCTCAATTTTATTTACACAAATATGACTATTTTAAAAATAGTTTGATTTATTGTGACATCGGAGATGAACGCTAACATAACCAAAGAAAAAGAAAAAAAGACACATTTTTATTTAGCTGAAATACTGCTCTCATTTTCAGCCCATATACATTGTTTTCCAAGCGTTTGAATGTAGAGTATGAGTGATCTAATCAAAATGTTGTTGGCGACATGCTAGATATACATTACACAGTGTAATTTATTATGAGCTAGCTGACACAGGTTTTCAAGTGTTGCGGAGAAAAAAAGCAACTTCCTTGAAATTTCGCAATCAAAAAAAGAAACATACCTGTAACTGCTGAGAACTCATATCCTGCGCTTTTCACTTCCTCAAACACCGTGAAGAGAGTGAACGAGTATTTTGTTCCAGCAGAGAGAGATGACACTCTGTGTGTCACTTTGTACCCAGCTGATCCAGTGATGGGGGTTTCTATTCCATTGCTATATTTCAGTATGTAAGTGTTGATGTTGTTGACTTTGGTCCACTCTAGCTCTATGTGAGTCTCAGAGCGGGTTCTCACATACACCTGGGTAACATCAGGGGGAACTGAAGGGGAGGGGGTGGACAAGACAGAAACACAGACAGATGGAAAGTCATAGGAAAAGAGAGATATACATTTAGAATGCAGACTGCAAGACGAATCTAGAATACAAATAAAACTAGAAAATGCATTTCCTGAAGAAAATACCAGTGCATGAAATGCAAAAGTTAAGAAAGGAAGAAGAAAAGAAAGAAGAGTGAAAGAAGGAAATAAGAAAGGAAAGAAGAGTAAAGAAAGGAAAGAAGAAAGGAAAGAAGAGTCGAAGAAGGAAAGAAGAAGGGAAGAAGGAAAGAAGAAAAGAAAGAAGAGTGAAGAAAGGAAAGAAGAAGGAAAGAGGAAAAAAAAGAAAAGTATAAGAAGGAAAGAAGAAAGGAAAGAAGAGTGGAAGAAGTAAAGAAGAAGGAAAGAAGAAAAGAAAGAAGAGTGAAGAAAGAAAAGAAGAGTGGAAGAAGGAAAGAAGAAAAAAAAGAAAAGTGAAAGAAGGAAAGAAGAAAAGAAAGAAGAGTGGAAGAAGGAAAGAAGAGTGAAAGAAGGAAAGAAGAGTGGAAGAAGAGTGGAAGAAGGAAAGAAGAAAAGAAAGAAGAGAGAAAGAAGGAAAGAAGAGTGGAAGAAGGAAAGAAGAAAGGAAAGAAGAGTGGAAGAAGGAAAGAAGAGTGGAAGAAGAGTGAAGAAAGAAAAGAAGAGTAGAAGAAGGAAAGAAGAGTGGAAGAAGGAAAGAAGAGTGAAGAAAGAAAAGAAGAGTAGAAGAAGGAAAGAAGAGTGGAAGAAGGAAATAATAATATTCCTAGTTATACAGTTGAATGGAGAGGGACAGAGAGAAGAGGAGCCTTGGAACCTTGGCGCAGGTGTCAGTAAAGCACAGGTGCAAGCCAGTTTAATGACCCTATTATGATGTCATAATGGCCCAATGTAAGTCAATGGGAAAATTTGTATTCGTTTTTATTTAATATCTTAAAAAGTATAACGTTTAGACAAATGAAAAATACATAGCATAAGTGTCGTTTAGAAGACCTATGCAGCAAAGTTTGAACGAAGTTTCTACGTTAAGCGGTTCAAGCTGAATTAAGCGCAGAAGTCGGTAAAGAGAATAAGAAGAAGAAGAAGAACTAGAAAATGCATTTCCTGAAGGAAATACCAGTGCATGAAATGCAAAAGTTAAGAAAGGAAGAAGAAAAGAAAGAAGAGTGAAAGAAGGAAAGAAGAAAGGAAAGAAGAGTAAAAGAAGGAAAGAAGTGAGGAAGAAGGAAAGAAGAGTGGAAGAAGGAAAGAAGAAAGGAAAGAAGAGTGAAGAAAGGAAAGAAGAGTGGAAGAAGGAAAGAAGAGTGGAAGAAGGAAAGAAGAAAGGAAAGAAGAGTGAAGAAAGGAAAGAAGAAAAGAAAGAAGAGTTAAAGAAGGAAAGAAGAAAGGAAAGAAGAGTGAAGAAAGAAAATAAGAGTGGGAAGAAGAAAAGAAAGAAGGAAAGAAGAAAGGAAAGTAGAGTAAAAGAAGGAAAGAAGAGTGGAAGAAGGAAAGAAGAGTGAAGAAAGAAAAGAAGAGTAGAAGAAGGAAAGAAGAGTGGAAGAAGGAAAGAAGAAAGGAAAGGAGAGTGGAAGAAGGAAAGAAGAGTGAAGAAGGAAAGAAGAAGAGTGGAAGAAGGAAAGAATAATATTCCTAGTTATAACAGTTGAATGGAGAGGGACAGAGAGAAGAGGAGCCTTGGAACCTTGGCGCAGGTGTCCAGTGAAGCACAGGTGCAAGCCAGTTTAAAGACCCTATTATGATGTCATAATGGCCCAATGTAAGTCAATGGGAGAAATTGTATTAGTTTTTATTTAACATTTTAAAAAGTATAAAGTTTAGAAAAATGAAAAATACATAGCATAAGTGTCCTTTACAAGACCTACGCAGCAAAGTTTGAACAAAGTTTCTAAGTTAAGCGGTTCGAGCTGAATTAAGCGCAGAAGTTCGGTACAAAGAATAATAACTAGAAAATGCATTTCCTGAAGGAAATACCAGTGCATGAAATGCAAAAGTTAAGAAAGGAAGAAGAAAAGAAAGAAGAGTGAAATAAGGAAAGAAGCAAGGAAAGAAGAGTAAAAGAAGGAAAGAAGAGAGGAAGAAGGAAAGAAGAGTGGAAGAAGGAAAGAAGAAAGGAAAGAAGAGTGGAAGAAGGAAAGAAGAGTGAAGAAAGGAAAGAAGAAAAGAAAGAAGAGTGAAAGAAGGAAAGAAGAAAGGAAAGAAGAGTGAAGAAAGGAAAGAAGAGTGGAAGAAGAAAAGAAAGAAGGAAAGAAGAGTGAAGAAAGGAAAGAAGAGTGGAAGAAGGAAAGAAGAGTGGAAGAAGGAAAGAAGAGTGAAGAAAGGAAAGAAGAAAAGAAAGAAGAGTGAAAGAAGGAAAGAAGAAAAGAAAAAAAGAGTTAAGAAAGGAAAGAAGAGTAGAAGAAGGAAAGAAGAGTGGAAGAAGGAAAGAAGAGTTGAAGAAGGAAAGAAGAAAAGAAAGAAGAGTGAAAGAAGGAAAGAAGAAAAGAAAAGAAGAGTTAAGAAAGGAAAGAAGAGTGGAAGAAGGAAAGAAGAGTGAAGAAAGAAAAGAAGAGTAGAAGAAGGAAAGAAGAGTGGAAGAAGGAAAGAAGAAGGAAAGGAGAGTGAAGAAGGAAAGAAGAGTGGAAGAAGGAAAGAAGAAGAGTGGAAGAAGGAAAGAATAATATTCCTAGTTATACAGTTGAATGGATAGGGACAGAGAGAAGAGGAGCCTTGGAAC
The DNA here is from genome assembly GCF_900700415.2 of Clupea harengus. Taxonomy (NCBI): domain Eukaryota; kingdom Metazoa; phylum Chordata; class Actinopteri; order Clupeiformes; family Clupeidae; genus Clupea; species Clupea harengus. The sequence continues at coordinate 24,790,955 of NC_045164.1, read as the reverse complement.
CTTGGCGCAGGTGTCAGTGAAGCACAGGTGCAAGCCAGTTTAATTACCCTATTATGATGTCATAATGGCCCAATGTAAGTCAATGGGAGAAATTGTATTAGTTTTTATTTAATATTTTAAAAAGTATAAAGTTTAGAAAAATGAAAAATACATAGCATAAGTGTCCTTTACAAGACCTACGCAGCAAAGTTTGAACAACGTTTCTAAGTTAAGCGGTTCGAGCTGAATTAAGCGCAGAAGTTCGGTACAAAGAATAATAATAAGTATAAGAAACGAAGGAATAACAATACAGGGCATTTCATGCACTGTAATAAGTATAAGAAACGAAGGAATAACAATACAGGGCATTTCATGCACTGTAACTAGAAAATGCATTTCCTGAAGGAAATACCAGTGCATGAAATGCTAAAGTTAAGAAAGGAAGAAGAAAAGAAAGAAGAGTGAAAGAAGGAAAGAAGAAAGGAAAGAAGAGAGGAAGAAGGAAAGAAGAGTGGAAGAAGGAAAGAAGAAAGGAAAGAAGAGTGAAGAAAGGAAAGAAGAGTGGAAGAAGGAAAGAAGAGTGGAAGAAGGAAAGAATAAAGAAAAGAAGAGTGAAGAAAGGAAAGAAGAAAAGAAAGAAGAGTGAAAGAAGGAAAGAAGAAAGGAAAGAAGAGTGGAAGAAGGAAAGAAGAGTGAAGAAAGAAAAGAAGAGTGGAAGAAGGAAAGAAGAAAGAAAAGAAGAGTGGAAGAAGGAAAGAATAAAGAAAAGAAGAGTGAAGGAAGGAAAGAAGAAAAGAAAGAAGAGTGAAAGAAGGAAAGAAGAAAGGAAAGAAGAGTGAAGAAAGGAAAGAAGAGTAGAAGAAGGAAAGAAGAGTGGAAGAAGGAAAGAAGAAAGGAAAGGAGAGTGGAAGAAGGAAAGAAGAGTGGAAGAAGGAAAGAAGAAGAGTGGAAGAAGGAAAGAATAATATTCCTAGTTATACAGTTGAATGGAGAGGGACAGAGAGAAGAGGAGCCTTGGAACCTTGGCGCAGGTGTCAGTGAAGCACAGGTGCAAGCCAGTTTAATGACCCTATTATGATGTCATAATGGCCCAATGTAAGTCAATGGGAAGATTTGTATTAGTTTATATTTAATATCTTAAAAAGTATAAAGTTTAGAAAAATGAAAAATACATAGCATAAGTGTCCTTTACAAGACCTAAGCGACAAAGTTTGAACGGAGTTTCTAAGTTAAGCGGTTCAAGCTGAATTAAGCGCAGAAGTTTGGTACAAAGAATAACTAGAAAATGCATTTCCTGAAGGAAATACCAGTGCATGAAATGCAAAAGTTAAGAAAGGAAGAAGAAAAGAAAGAAGAGTGAAATTAGGAAAGAAGAAAGGAAAGAAGAGTAAAAGAAGGAAAGAAGAGAGGAAGAAGGAAAGAAGAGTGGAAGAAGGAAAGAAGAAAGGAAAGAAGAGTGAAGAAAGGAAAGAAGAGTGGAAGAAGGAAAGAAGAGTGAAGAAAGGAAAGAAGAGTGAAAGAAGGAAAGAAGAAAGGAAAGAAGAGTGAAGAAAGGAAAGAAGAGTGGAAGAAGAAAAGAAAGAAGGAAAGAAGAAAGGAAAGTAGAGTAAAAGAAGGAAAGAAGAGTAGAAGAAGGAAAGAAGAGTGGAAGAAGGAAAGAAGAAAGGAAAGGAGAGTGGAAGAAGGAAAGAAGAGTGGAAGAACGAAAGAAGAAGAGTGGAAAAAGGAAAGAATAATATTCCTAGTTATACAGTTGAATGGAGAGGGACAGAGAGAAGAGGAGCCTTGGAACCTTGGCGCAGGTGTCAGTGAAGCACAGGTGCAAGCCAGTTTAAAGACCCTATTATGATGTCATAATGGCCCAATGTAAGTCAATGGGAGAAATTGTATTAGTTTTTATTTAATATTTTAAAAAGTATAAAGTTTAGAAAAATGAAAAATACATAGCATAAGTGTCCTTTACAAGACCTACGCAGCAAAGTTTGAACAAAGTTTCTAAGTTAAGCGGTTCAAGCTGAATAAAGCGCAGAAGTTTGGTACAAAGAATAATAATAAGAAGAATAAGAAACGAAGGAATAACAATACAGGGCATTTCATGCACTGTAATAACTAGAAAATGCATTTCCTGAAGGAAATACCAGTGCATGAAATGCAAAAGTTAAGAAAGGAAGAAGAAAAGAAAGAAGAGTGAAAGAAGGAAATAAGAAAGGAAAGAAGAGTAAAGAAAGGAAAGAATAAAGGAAAGAAGAGTCGAAGAAGGAAAGAAGAAGGGAAGAAGGAAAGAAGAAAAGAAAGAAGAGTGAAGAAAGGAAAGAAGAAGGAAAGAGGAAAAAAAAGAAAAGTATAAGAAGGAAAGAAGAAAGGAAAGGAGAGTGGAAGAAGTAAAGAAGAAGGAAAGAAGAAAAGAAAGAAGAGTGAAGAAAGAAAAGAAGAGTGGAAGAAGGAAAGAAGAAAAAAAAGAAAAGTGAAAGAAGGAAAGAAGGAAAGAAGAGTGAAAGAAGGAAAAAAGAGTGGAAGAAGAAAAGAAAGAAGAGTGAAAGAAGGAAAGAAGAGTGGAAGAAGGAAAGAAGAAAAGAAAGAAGAGAGAAAGAAGGAAAGAAGAGTGGAAGAAGGAAAGAAGAAAGGAAAGAAGAGTGGAAGAAGAGTGAAGAAAGAAAAGAAGAGTAGAAGAAGGAAAGAAGAGTGGAAGAAGGAAAGAAGAGTGAAGAAAGAAAAGAAGAGTAGAAGAAGGAAAGAAGAGTGGAAGAAGGAAAGAAGAAAGGAAAGAAGAGTGAAGAAGGAAAGAAGAAAAGAAAGAAGAAGGAAAGAAGAGTGAAGAAAGAAAAGAAGAGTAGAAGAAGGAAAGAAGAGTGGAAGAAGGAAAGAAGAGTGAAGAAAGAAAAGAAGAGTAGAAGAAGGAAAGAAGAGTGGAAGAAGGAAAGAAGAAAGGAAAGGAGAGTGGAAGAAGGAAAGAAGAGTGGAAGAAGGAAAGAAGAAGAGTGGAAGAAGGAAAGAATAATATTCCTAGTTATACAGTTGAATGGAGAGGGACAGAGAGAAGAGGAGCCTTGGAACCTTGGCGCAGGTGTCAGTGAAGCACAGGTGCAAGCCAGTTTAAAGACCCTATTATGATGTCATAATGGCCCAATGTAAGTCAATGGGAGAAATTGTATTAGTTTTTATTTAATATTTAAAAAAGTATAAAGTTTAGAAAAATGAAAAATACATAGCATAAGTGTCCTTTACAAGACCTACGCAGCAAAGTTTGAACAAAGTTTCTAAGTTAAGCGGTTCAAGCTGAATAAAGCGCAGAAGTTTGGTACAAAGAATAACTAGAAAATGCATTTCCTGAAGGAAATACCAGTGCATGAAATGCAAAAGTTAAGAAAGGAAGAAGAAAAGAATGAAGAGTGAAAGAAGGAAAGAAGAGTGGAAGAAGGAAAGAAGAGTGGAAGAAGGAAAGAAGAAAAGAAAGAAGAAAGGAAAGAAGAGTGAAGCTAGGAAAGAAGAGTGGAAGAAGGAAAGAAGAAAAGAAAGAAGGGAAAGAAGAAAGGAAAGAAGAGTGGAAGAAGGAAAGAAAAAAGAAAGAAGAGTGGAAGAAGGAAAGAAAAAATAAAGAAGAGTGAAAGAAGGAAAGAAGAGTGGAAGAAGGAAAGAAGGAAAGAAGAAAGGAAAGAAGAGTGAAGAAAGGAAAGAAGAGTGGAAGAAGGAAAGAAGAAAAGAAAGAAGAAAGGAAAGAAGAGTGAAGCTAGGAAAGAAGAGTGGAAGAAGGAAAGAAGAAAAGAAAGAAGGGAAAGAAGGAAAGAAGAGTGGAAGAAGGAAAGAAAAAAGAAAAGAAGAGTGGAAGAAGGGAAGAAGAGTGGAAGAAGGAAAGAAGAGAGAGTGAAGAGGGAAAATATTGAAAGAAGGAGAGAAAATGGAGTGAAGCAGAGAGATGGAGTGTGAGAGAAAGTAGAGTGAGAAAAAAAGGTAGAGTATGGAAGGTGTCTCTTAATATTCCTAGTTATACAGTTGAATGGAGAGGGACAGAGAGAGAAGAGGAGCCTTGGAACCTTGGCGCAGGTGTCAGTGAAGCACAGGTGCAAGCCAGTTTAATGACCCTATTATGATGTCATAATGGCCCAATGTAAGTCAATGGGAAAAATTGTATTAGTTTTTATTTAATATTTTAAAAAGTATAAAGTTTAGGAAAGTGAAAAATACATAGCATAAGTGTCCTTTACAAGACCTACGCGCCAAAGTTTGAACGAAGTTTTTAAGTTAAGCGGTTCGAGCTGAATTAAGCGCAGAAGTCGGTAAAGAGAATAATAAGAAGAAGAAGAATAAGAAGCCTAGGAATAACAATACAGGGCATTTCATGCACTGTAATAACTAGAAAATGCATTTCCTGAAGGAAATACCAGTGCATGAAATGCAAAAGTTAAGAAAGGAAGAAGAAAAGAAAGAAGAGTGAAAGAAGGAAATAAGAAAGGAAAGAAGAGTAAAAGAAGGAAAGAAGAAGGGAAGAAGGAAAGAAGAAAAGTATAAGAAGGAAAGAAGAGTGAAGAAGGAAAGAAGAGTGAAGAAGGAAAGAAGAGTAGAAGAAGGAAAGAAGAGTGGAAGAAGGAAAGAAGAAAGGAAAGGAGAGTGGAAGAAGGAAAGAAGAGTGGAAGAAGGAAAGAACAAAGGAAAGGAGAGTGGAAGAAGGAAAGAAAGAAGGAAAGAAGAAAGGAGATTAGAGTAAAAGAAGGAAAGAAGAGTGGAAGAAGGAAAGAAGAGTGAAGAAAGAAAAGAAGAGTAGAAGAAGGAAAGAAGAGTAGAAGAAGGAAAGAAGAGTGGAAGAAGGAAAGAAGAAAGGAAAGGAGAGTGGAAGAAGGAAAGAAGAGTAGAAGAAGGAAAGAAGAGTGGAAGAAGGAAAGAATAATATTCCTAGTTATACAGTTGAATGGAGAGGGACAGAGAGAAGAGGAGCCTTGGAACCTTGGCGCAGGTGTCAGTGAAGCACAGGTGCAAGCCAGTTTAAAGACCCTATTATGATGTCATAATGACCCAATGTAAGTCAATGGGAGAAATTGTATTAGTTTTTCTTTAATATTTTAAAAAGTATAAAGTTTAGAAAAATGAAAAATACATAGCATAAGTGTCCTTAACAAGACCTAAGCAACAAAGTTTGAACGAAGTTTCTAAGTTAAGAGGTTCAAGCTGAATTAAGCGCAGAAGTTTGGTACAAAGAATAATAACTAGAAAATGCATTTCCTGAAGGAAATACCAGTGCATGAAATGCAAAAGTTAAGAAAGGAAGAAGAAAAGAAAGAAGAGTGAAAGAAGGAAAGAAGAAAGGAAAGAAGAGTAAAAGAAGGAAAGAAGTGAGGAAGAAGGAAAGAAGAGTGGAAGAAGGAAAGAAGAAAGGAAAGAAGAGTGAAGAAAGGAAAGAAGAGTGGAAGAAGGAAAGAAGAGTGGAAGAAGGAAAGAAGAAAGGAAAGAAGAGTGAAGAAAGGAAAGAAGAAAAGAAAGAAGAGTGAAAGAAGGAAAGAAGAAAGGAAAGAAGAGTGAAGAAAGAAAAGAAGAGTGGAAGAAGAAAAGAAAGAAGGAAAGAAGAAAGGAAAGTAGAGTAAAAGAAGGAAAGAAGAGTGGAAGAAGGAAAGAAGAGTGAAGAAAGAAAAGAAGAGTAGAAGAAGGAAAGAAGAGTGGAAGAAGGAAAGAAGAAAGGAAAGGAGAGTGGAAGAAGGAAAGAAGAGTGGAAGAAGGAAAGAAGAAGAGTGGAAGAAGGAAAGAATAATATTCCTAGTTATACAGTTGAATGGAGAGGGACAGAGAGAAGAGGAGCCTTGGAACCTTGGCGCAGGTGTCAGTGAAGCACAGGTGCAAGCCAGTTTAAAGACCCTATTATGATGTCATAATGGCCCAATGTAAGTCAATGGGAGAAATTGTATTAGTTTTTATTTAACATTTTAAAAAGTATAAAGTTTAGAAAAATGAAAAATACATAGCATAAGTGTCCTTTACAAGACCTACGCAGCAAAGTTTGAACAAAGTTTCTAAGTTAAGCGGTTCAAGCTGAATAAAGCGCAGAAGTTTGGTACAAAGAATAACTAGAAAATGCATTTCCTGAAGGAAATACCAGTGCATGAAATGCAAAAGGAAAGAAGAGTGGAAGAAGAGTGAAGAAAGAAAAGAAGAGTAGAAGAAGGAAAGAAGAGTGGAAGAAGGAAAGAAGAGTGAAGAAAGAAAAGAAGAGTAGAAGAAGGAAAGAAGAGTGGAAGAAGGAAAGAAGAAAGGAAAGAAGAGTGAAGAAAGGAAAGAAGAAAAGAAAGAAGAAGGAAAGAAGAGTGAAGAAAGAAAAGAAGAGTAGAAGAAGGAAAGAAGAGTGGAAGAAGGAAAGAAGAGTGAAGAAAGAAAAGAAGAGTAGAAGAAGGAAAGAAGAGTGGAAGAAGGAAAGAAGAAAGGAAAGGAGAGTGGAAGAAGGAAAGAAGAGTGGAAGAACGAAAGAAGAAGAGTGGAAGAAGGAAAGAATAATATTCCTAGTTATACAGTTGAATGGAGAGGGACAGAGAGAAGAGGAGCCTTGGAACCTTGGCGCAGGTGTCAGTGAAGCACAGGTGCAAGCCAGTTTAATGACCCTATTATGATGTCATAATGGCCCAATGTAAGTCAATGGGACATTTTTTATTCGTTTTTCTTTAATATCTTGAAAAGTATAAAGTTTAGACAAATGAAAAATACATAGCACAAGTGTCCTTTATAAGACCTACGCGACAAAGTTTGAACGAAGTTTCTACGTTAAGCGGTTCGAGCTGAATTAAGCGCAGAAAAAGGTAAAAAGAATAATAAGAACTAGAAAATGCATTTCCTGAAGGAAATACCAGTGCATGAAATGCAAAAGTTAAGAAAGGAAGAAGAAAAGAAAGAAGAGTGAAATTAGGAAAGAAGAGTAAAAGAAGGAAAGAAGAGAGGAAGAAGGAAAGAAGAGTGGAAGAAGGAAAGAAGAAAGGAAAGAAGAGTGAAGAAAGGAAAGAAGAGTGGAAGAAGGAAAGAAGAGTGAAGAAAGGAAAGAAGAGTGAAAGAAGGAAAGAAGAAAGGAAAGAAGAGTGAAGAAAGGAAAGAAGAGTGGAAGAAGAAAAGAAAGAAGGAAAGAAGAAAGGAAAGTAGAGTAAAAGAAGGAAAGAAGAGTAGAAGAAGGAAAGAAGAGTGGAAGAAGGAAAGAAGAAAGGAAAGGAGAGTGGAAGAAGGAAAGAAGAGTGGAAGAACGAAAGAAGAAGAGTGGAAGAAGGAAAGAATAATATTCCTAGTTATACAGTTGAATGGAGAGGGACAGAGAGAAGAGGAGCCTTGGAACCTTGGCGCAGGTGTCAGTGAAGCACAGGTGCAAGCCAGTTTAAAGACCCTATTATGATGTCATAATGGCCCAATGTAAGTCAATGGGAGAAATTGTATTAGTTTTTATTTAATATTTTAAAAAGTATAAAGTTTAGAAAAATGAAAAATACATAGCATAAGTGTCCTTTACAAGACCTACGCAGCAAAGTTTGAACAAAGTTTCTAAGTTAAGCGGTTCAAGCTGAATAAAGCGCAGAAGTTTGGTACAAAGAATAATAATAAGAAGAACTAGAAAATGCATTTCCTGAAGGAAATACCAGTGCATGAAATGCAAAAGTTAAGAAAGGAAGAAGAAAAGAAAGAAGAGTGAAATAAGGAAAGAAGCAAGGAAAGAAGAGTAAAAGAAGGAAAGAAGAGAGGAAGAAGGAAAGAAGAGTGGAAGAAGGAAAGAAGAAAGGAAAGAAGAGTGGAAGAAGGAAAGAAGAGTGAAGAAAGGAAAGAAGAAAAGAAAGAAGAGTGAAAGAAGGAAAGAAGAAAGGAAAGAAGAGTGAAGAAAGGAAAGAAGAGTGGAAGAAGAAAAGAAAGAAGGAAAGAAGAGTGAAGAAAGGAAAGAAGAGTGGAAGAAGGAAAGAAGAGTGGAAGAAGGAAAGAAGAGTGAAGAAAGGAAAGACGAAAAGAAAGAAGAGTGAAAGAAGGAAAGAAGAAAAGAAAAAAAGAGTTAAGAAAGGAAAGAAGAGTAGAAGAAGGAAAGAAGAGTGGAAGAAGGAAAGAAGAAAGGAAAGGAGAGTGGAAGAAGGAAAGAAGAGTTGAAGAAGGAAAGAAGAGTGAAGAAAGGAAAGAAGAAAAGAAAGAAGAGTGAAAGAAGGAAAGAAGAAAAGAAAAGAAGAGTTAAGAAAGGAAAGAAGAGTGGAAGAAGGAAAGAAGAGTGAAGAAAGAAAAGAAGAGTAGAAGAAGGAAAGAAGAGTGGAAGAAGGAAAGAAGAAAGGAAAGGAGAGTGGAAGAAGGAAAGAAGAGTGGAAGAAGGAAAGAAGAAGAGTGGAAGAAGGAAAGAATAATATTCCTAGTTATACAGTTGAATGGAGAGGGACAGAGAGAAGAGGAGCCTTGGAACCTTGGCACAGGTGTCAGTGAAGCACAGGTGCAAGCCAGTTTAATTACCCTATTATGATGTCATAATGGCCCAATGTAAGTCAATGGGAGAAATTGTATTAGTTTTTATTTAATATTTTAAAAAGTATAAAGTTTAGAAAAATGAAAAATACATAGCATAAGTGTCCTTTACAAGACCTACGCAGCAAAGTTTGAACAACGTTTCTAAGTTAAGCGGTTCGAGCTGAATTAAGCGCAGAAGTTCGGTACAAAGAATAATAATAAGTATAAGAAACGAAGGAATAACAATACAGGGCATTTCATGCACTGTAATAAGAAACGAAGGAATAACAATACAGGGCATTTCATGCACTGTAATAAGAAAAGTTTGGATAACAATACAGGGCATTTCATGCACTGTAATAAGAAACGAAGGAATAACAATACAGGGCATTTCATGCACTGTAACTAGAAAATGCATTTCCTGAAGGAAATACCAGTGCATGAAATGCAAAGGTTAAGAAAGGAAGAAGAAAAGAAAGAAGAGTGAAAGAAGGAAAGAAGTGAAGAAAGAAAAGAAGAGTGGAAGAAGAAAAGAAGAGTGGAAGAAGGAAAGAAGAGTGGAAGAAGGAAAGAATAAAGGAAAGAAGAGTGAAGAAAGGAAAGAAGAAAAGAAAGAAGAGTGAAAGAAGGAAAGAAGTGAAGAAAGAAAAGAAGAGTGGAAGAAGAAAAGAAGAGTGGAAGAAGGAAAGAAGAGTGGAAGAAGGAAAGAAGAGTGGAAGAAGCAAAGAAGAAAGGAAAGGAGAGTGGAAGAAGTAAGGAAGAGTGGAAGAAGGAAAGAAGAAAAGAAAGAAGTGAAAGAAGGAAAGAAGAGTGGCTCTGGATAAAGACAGTAAAGAGAGAGTGAAGAAGGAAAATATTGAAAGAAGGAGAGAAAATGGAGTGAAGCAGAGAGATGGAGTGTGAGAAAAAGTAGAGTGAGAGGGATAGAGAGAAAAAAAAGTAGAGTATGGAAGGTGTCTCTTAATATTCCTAGTTATACAGTTGAATGGAGAGGGACAGAGAGAAGAGGAGCCTTGGAACCTTGGCGCAGGTGTCAGTGAAGCACAGGTGCAAGCCAGTTTAAAGACCCTATTATGATGTCATAATGGCCCAATGTAAGTCAATGGGAGAAATTGTATTAGTTTTTCTTTAATATTTTAAAAAGTATAAAGTTTAGAAAAATGAAAAATACATAGCATAAGTGTCCTTAACAAGACCTAAGCAACAAAGTTTGAACGAAGTTTCTAAGTTAAGCGGTTCAAGCTGAATTAAGCGCAGAAGTTTGGTACAAAGAATAATAAGAAGAAGAACTAGAAAATGCATTTCCTGAAGGAAATACCAGTGCATGAAATGCAAAAGTTAAGAAAGGAAGAAAAAAAAAGAAGAGTGAAAGAAGGAAAGAAGAGTAAAAGAAGAGTGGAAGAAGAAAAGAAAGAAGGAAAGAAGAAAGGAAAGTAGAGTAAAAGAAGGAAAGAAGAGTGGAAGAAGGAAAGAAGAGTGAAGAAAGAAAAGAAGAGTGGAAGAAGGAAAGAAGAGTGGAAGAAGGAAAGAAGAAAGGAAAGAAGAGTGAAGAAAGGAAAGAAGAGTGGAAGAAGGAAAGAAGTGGAAGAAGGAAAGAAGAAAGGAAGAAGGAAAGAAGAAAGGAAAGAAGAGTGAAGAAAGGAAAGAAGAGTGGAAGAAGGAAAGAAGAGTGGAAGAAGGAAAGAAGAAAGGAAAGAAGAGTGAAGAAAGGAAAGAAGAAAAAGAAAGAAGAGTGAAAGAAGGAAAGAAGAAAGGAAAGAAGAGTGGAAGAAGAAAAGAAAGAAGGAAAGAAGAAAGGAAAGTAGAGTAAAAGAAGGAAAGAAGAGTGGAAGAAGGAAAGAAGAGTGAAGAAAGAAAAGAAGAGTAGAAGAAGGAAAGAAGAGTGGAAGAAGGAAAGAAGAAAGGAAAGGAGAGTGGAAGAAGGAAAGAAGAGTGGAAGAAGGAAAGAAGAAGAGTGGAAGAAGGAAAGAATAATATTCCTAGTTATACAGTTGAATGGAGAGGGACAGAGAGAAGAGGAGCCTTGGAACCTTGGCGCAGGTGTCAGTGAAGCACAGGTGCAAGCCAGTTTAATGACCCTATTATGATGTCATAATGGCCCAATGTAAGTCAATGGGAAAATTTGTATTAGTTTTTCTTTAATATCTTAAAAAGTATAAAGTTTAGAAAAGTGAAAAATACATAGCATAAGTGTCCTTTACAAGACCTACGCGCCAAAGTTTGAACGGAGTTTCTAAGTTAAGCGGTTCGAGCTGAATTAAGCGCAGAAAATCGGTAAAGAGAATAATAAGAAGAAGAAGAAGAAGAAGAATAAGAAGCCTAGGAATAACAATACAGGGCATTTCATGCACTGTAACTAGAAAATGCATTTCCTGAAGGAAATACCAGTGCATGAAATGCAAAAGTTAAGAAAGGAAGAAGAAAAGAAAGAAGAGTGAAGAAGCAAAGAAGAAAGGAAAGAAGAGTAAAAGAAGGAAAGAAGAGTGGAAGAAAGTAAAGAAGAGTGGAAGAAGGAAGGAAGAGTGGAAGAAGGAAAGAAGAAAGGAAAGAAGAGTGAAGCTAGGAAAGAAGAGTGGAAGAAGGAAAGAAGAAAAGAAAGAAGGGAAAGAAGAAAGGAAAGAAGAGTGGAAGAAGGAAAGAAGAGTGGAAGAAGGGAAGAAGAGTGGAAGAAGGAAAGAAGAGAGAGTGAAGAGGGAAAATATTGAAAGAAGGGGAGAAAATGGAGTGAATCAGAGAGATGGAGTGTGAGAGAAAGTAGAGTGAGAGGGATAGAGAGAAAGATAGAGAGAAAAAAAAGTAGAGTATGGAATGTGTCTCTTAATATTCCTAGTTATACAGTTGAATGGAGAGGGACAGAGAGAAGAGGAGCCTTGGAACCTTGGCGCAGGTGTCAGTGAAGCACAGGTGCAAGCCAGTTTAATGACCCCATTATGATGTCATAATGGCCCAATGTAAGTCAATGGGAAAATTTGTATTCGTTTTTATTTAATATCTTAAAAAGTATAAAGTTTAGAAAAATGAAAAATACATAGCATAAGTGTCCTTTACAAGACCTACGCGCCAAAGTTTGAACGGAGTTTCTAAGTTAAGCGGTTCGAGCTGAATTAAGCGCAGAAGTCGGTAAAGAGAATAATAAGAAGAAGAAGAACTAGAAAATGCATTTCCTGAAGGAAATACCAGTGCATGAAATGCAAAAGTTAAGAAAGGAAGAAGAAAAGAAAGAAGAGTGAAAGAAGGAAATAAGAAAGGAAAGAAGAGTGAAAGAAGGAAATAAGAAAGGAAAGAAGAGTAAAGAAAGGAAAGAAGAAAGGAGAGAAGAGTCGAAGAAGGAAAGAAGAAGGGAAGAAGGAAAGAAGAAAAGAAAGAAGAGTGAAGAAAAAAAAGAAGAGTGGAAGAAGGAAAGAAGAAAAAAAAAGAAAAGTGAAAGAAGGAAAGAAGGAAAGAAGAGTGAAAGAAGGAAAGAAGAGTGGAAGAAGAGTGAAGAAAGAAAAGAAGAGTAGAAGAAGGAAAGAAGAGTGGAAGAAGGAAAGAAGAAAAGAAAGAAGAGTGAAAGAAGGAAAGAAGAGTGGAAGAAGAGTGGAAGAAGGAAAGAAGAAAAGAAAGAAGAGAGAAAGAAGGAAAGAAGAGTGGAAGAAGGAAAGAAGAGTGGAAGAAGAGTGAAGAAAGAAAAGAAGAGTAGAAGAAGGAAAGAAGAGTGGAAGAAGGAAAGAAGAGTGAAGAAAGAAAAGAAGAGTAGAAGAAGGAAAGAAGAGTGGAAGAAGGAAAGAAGAAAGGAAAGAAGAGTGAAGAAAGGAAAGAAGAAAAGAAAGAAGAAGGAAAGAAGAGTGAAGAAAGAAAAGAAGAGTAGAAGAAGGAAAGAAGAGTGGAAGAAGGAAAGAAGAGTGAAGAAAGAAAAGAAGAGTAGAAGAAGGAAAGAAGAGTGGAAGAAGGAAAGAAGAAAGGAAAGGAGAGTGGAAGAAGGAAAGAAGAGTGGAAGAACGAAAGAAGAAGAGTGGAAGAAGGAAAGAATAATATTCCTAGTTATACAGTTGAATGGAGAGGGACAGAGAGAAGAGGAGCCTTGGAACCTTGGCGCAGGTGTCAGTGAAGCACAGGTGCAAGCCAGTTTAAAGACCCTATTATGATGTCATAATGGCCCAATGTAAGTCAATGGGAGAAATTGTATTAGTTTTTATTTAATATTTTAAAAAGCATAAAGTTTAGAAAAATGAAAAATACATAGCATAAGTGTCCTTTACAAGACCTACGCGCCAAAGTTTGAACGAAGTTTTTAAGTTAAGCGGTTCGAGCTGAATTAAGCGCAGAAGTCGGTAAAGAGAATAACTAGAAAATGCATTTCCTGAAGGAAATACCAGTGCATGAAATGCAAAAGTTGAGGAAAGGAAGAAGAAAAGGAAGAAGAGTGAAAGAAGAAAAGAAGAAAGGAAAGAAGAGTGGAAGAAGGAAAGAAAAAAAGAAAGAAGAGTGAAGAAAGGAAAGAAGAGTGGAAGAAGGAAAGAAGAAAGGAAAGAAGAGTGAAGAAAGGAAAGAAGAGTGGAAGAAGAAAAGAAGAAAAGAAAGAAGAGTGAAAGAAAGGAAAGAAGAGTGGAAGAAGGAAAGAAGAGTGAAGAAAGGAAAGGAGAAAGGAAAGAAGAAAAGAAAGAAGAGTGAAAGAAAGGAAAGAAGAGTGGAAGAAGGAAAGAAGAAAGGAAAGAAGAGTGAAGAAAGGAAAGAAGAGTGGAAGAAGAAAAGAAGAAAAGAAAGAAGAGTGAAAGAAAGGAAAGAAGAGTGGAAGAAGGAAAGAAGAAAGGAAAGAAGAGTAAAGAAAGGAAAGAAGAGTGGAAGAAGGCAAGAAGAGTAGAAGAAGGAAAGAAAAAAGGAAAGAAGAGTGGAAGAAAGAAAGAAGGAAGGAAGAAAAGAAGAGTGAACAAGAGTGGCTCTGGATAAAGGCAGTAAAGAGAGAGTGAAGAGGGTAAATATTGAAAGAAGGAGAGACAATGGAGTGAAGCAGAGAGATGGAGTGTGAGAGAAAGTAGATGTGAGAGGGATAGAGAGAAAAAAAAGGAGAGTATGGAAGGTGTCTCTTAATATTCCTAGTTATACAGTTGAATGGAAAGGGACAGAGAGAAGAGGTTCCTTGGAACCTTGGTGCAGGTGTCAGTGAAGCACAGGTGCAAGCCAGTTTAATGACCCTATTATGATGTCATAATGGCCCAATGCAAGTCAATGGGAAAATTTTTATTAGTTTTTCTTTAATATCTTAAAAAGTATAAAGTTTAGAAAAATGAAAAATACATAGCACAAGTGTCCATTATAAGACCTACGCGACAAAGTTTGAAAGAAGTTTCTACGTTAAGCGGTTTTAGCTGAATTAAGCGCAGAAAAAGGTAAAAAGAATAATAAGAATAAGAAAAGTTTGGATAACAATACAGGGCATTTCATGCACTGTAATAAGAAGTAGAAGAATAAGAAACGAAGGAATAACAATACAGGGCATTTCATGCACTGTAATAAGAAGCCTAGGAATAACAGTACAGGGCATTTCATGCACTGTAATAAGAAGCCTAGGAATAACAATACAGGGCATTTCATGCACTGTAATAAATATTGCCCAGGTTGAAAAAAGGAGCTCTTCAGTGTATTTAAACTGTGCTATGAAATGCTTGTAGTATACAGTATGTCTGCAGTATATTTGTATTTCTTAAATACTTTTAGAAATACAAAAAGGCCCATTCCAGAAGAATTGGTATTTTTTCCAGTGAGCTCAATTTTATTTACACAAATATGACTATTTTTAAAATAGTTTCATTTACTGTGACATCGGAGATGAACGCTAACATAACCAAAGAATAAGAAAAAAAGATACATTTTTATTTAGCTGAAATACTGCTTGCGTTTTCAGCCCATATACATTGTTTTCCAAGCGTTTGAATGTAGAGTATGAGTAATCTAATAAAATGTTGTTGGCGACATGCTAGATATACATTAGACAGTGTAATTACAGTGCATGAAATGCCCGGTATTATTATGCCTAGGCTTCTTATACTTCTTCTTCTTATTACAGTGCATGAAATGCCCTGTATTGTTATTCCTTCGTTTCTTATACTTCCTTTTATTCTTTGTACCGACTTCTGCGCTTAATTCAGCTTGAACCGCTTAACGTAGAAACTTTGTTCGAACTTTGTCACGTAGGTCTTGTAAAGGACACGTATGCTATGTATTTTTCTATCATTTTTCTGAACTTTATACTTTTTAAGATATTAAAGAAAAACTAGAAAATGCATTTCCCGAAGGAAATACCAGTGCATGAAATTACTCTGTCCATCAATTCCAACTCTTTTTTCAACTTTTTTGTCAGCCTTCTTTGACTTTACAGCCCTCTATCCTCCCTTCCATTTCCTTTACTTCCTCCATGCCATGGTTATATATTCCACTTCATCCATCGGCCATTCTAACATCTCCTTCCTCCAGTCCATTCTCTTTCCTATTTTCACTCATTCCCTCTCTCTCTCCAACCTCCATCCACGTGTTTTTCTTCTATCCCTCTCCAACTCCTCTTTCTTACACTCCATCTCTCTACTTCAGTAAAAAAAATGTCCTTCTTTTAAACTTTTCCCTCTTCACTCTATCTTTGCTGTCTTTATCCATAGCCACTCTTGTTCACTCTACTTTCCTTTCTTCTTTCACTCTTGTTCACTGTTCTTTCCTTACTTCTTCCTTTCTTAAATTTTGAAATGCCCTGTATTGTTATTGCTTTTTTGTCGCGTAAGTCTTGTAAAGGACACTTATGCTATGTATTTTTTATTTTTCTAAACTTTATACTTTTTAAAATATTAAAGAAAAACGAATACAATTTCTCCCATTGACTTACATTGGGCCATTATGACATCATAATAGGGTCATTAACCCTCTATACCCCAATAGAATTCTAGAACACTGCAGCATATTACTGCGAAAACCAGAGAATTCCTGTATTTTTTGTTATTCTGTAAACAAACAGTTACAGTTAGAAAACAAAAGAAAAATTACTATTACAAGTTTGTTTTGTTTGAAAGGGCATAAATTGTTTGTTAATATAATATCAAACATGTATTACTGACATCTACAAATATTAAAATACATAGCTTTACATACACCCTAAAGTTCAAATTCATAAGTTTTGAATGGTACTGCAGACCTATTTATTACATTTAATATCATCTTAATGTATTTAATTAGTATTTGTTTTATATTTTGTAAATAAATAAATACATATTAAACTTAATATTTAAATATTAACACTACTAAACCATATAGATAACCAACATTTTTGCTAATTTGGTGGAAAACACCAACCTCTATGCCTCTTCAAATGCATCCTGGTGCAATACATTTGTGGAAGAGGTGAAGGTGTTTGTGGGAATAAACATCCTCATGGGTATCCATCATTTACCCTCTGATCTTGACTACTGTTCATCTGATCCAGCCTTACAAGTGTCCTATGTGGCAGACACCATGCCACAAAATAGGTATGAGGAGTTATGCAGATACGTACCCTGTTCAAACCCAAGGATAGCAGACAGGTGACAAGCTTCAGAAAGTGAGACCATTACAGTTTTTTCCAATCATTTTCACACTTGGTTCAATACCATGTACACTTTCTCAAAAAACTTAACACATCCAGCATATCAGTAGACTATGTGAACTAAATGGGATACTTTTCCATTGCTTAGATACAAAATGCAGTCAATGACCACTTCTTCCAAAATTCATGGATACCCGTCTCAGTCAATGTTCACCACCAGCAAAACGCTGTGCAACTACAGCATTTTTTCAGATATTTAGATACTCTGTTCAAAACAGTTAACTTTCAGTTCAAAACCAGACACAATTTACATCACTGTAGATGGAAAGATGCTGTATTTTCACAGACAAATGAAATTATACACTTGAAATAAGACAGATTTAGTTTTTTACTAATATTCATAAATGTATTTAGTTTCCATCTTTGTTTTGTTCGTTTGCAGCCTTGCTGCTAACTATACTGCAGTACAGCATTTGTGTTGAAATGTACATGTGTGTAAAATATAGATGTAAGTGTTACTGAAGACATTTTCCCACCATTACGGCTGCATATGAAATTCATGGGCCATCAACGAGACAAAGTGACCCAAAAAGGGAACTACAACAAAAATGTATATCCAAAGTGAGTTACAATATAAATTTTCATTGCCCAGGAATTGAACCCAGGTCAGCTACTTGTTAGCCAACAACACTAACCACTGTACCACTTATCACACCTGCCAATCTTGCCACACAAAACTGGTATCTACAAACCAACAGAAAAGTTTGTTCTTACGGTTTTTCCAATAATTTTTACTCGTCTCAATACCATGTACACATTCCCAAAACACTTAACACATCGAGCATACCAGTAGACTATGTGAACCAAACTGTGGATACTTGCCCCTATGCTTATATACAAATGCAGTCAATGACCACTTCTTCCGAAATTCATGGATACCTGTCTCAGTCAAGGTTCACTACCAGCAAAACGCTGTGCAACTACAGCATTTTTTGCCGATGTTTAGATACTCTATTCAAAACAGTTAACTTTCAGTTTAAAACCTAACTTACAGTAATTTAGATTACTGTACATGGAAAGATGCTGTATTTGGACAGACAAATTAAGGTATATGCTTGAATAAAACAAAGTATTCTTATTTTAGCAGAAAGTTTAGTTATTTTGTTGTTTTGGCTTGCAGACTTCTTACTATCTCTACAGAAGGCAAACATAGATGTAGCTGTTCCTGAAGAGTTGTTTCCACTATTACAGTACTGCTCTATATGTAAGTCATAGGCTATCAGTGAAAGACAGTGATTGAAAAATGCAATTACAGTAAATGTACCCACTCAATACTGACATCTATTGTGAGAAGCAAACTAACATATGAACACTGTCTACAGATAGTTAGCTTGGATTGACGTATTTCCAAGATGCAATGCAAAGGAGAATGTTACCGTAAATTTGAAGTTCAAACATGTCAAAGTTTGACACCAAATACAGAGGACAGAATGGATCAGCATTAGGGCTACAGTAGAATTCTAATGGTATTACAGTACTTTGGTAGACTGTATCTTGTGTTGATGTATGTAAATATTGGAAATACTACAGTAAATACTTAGCATATTTATGCCTTTTTGTTGTCCTGTAGTAAGTCTATATAGTGCAGTAACACGTGCAATTTTAGCATATGCATAATGACACATATTGCAGCATTTTAGAATTGTTTGTTCACTGTAATATAACAATATTTACTGTAGTCCAAAGAAGTGTTTTTCTTTGTGTGTTTTTTCTCCTTTTTGCAATGCAAACCTACAGTAATCTATGCCAATCTAGAGGATACAGCAACATGTTATATATGCAATTGGCAATGCTTCAAGTGTTTAGTGTTTTTTAGGTCATTGTACTCTGAGAGAGAACATTTGCTAAAGTTACGGCATTACTCACTTTTGGGTGAAGTATGAAGTGTTTTGGTGGTTGTAGTGCATTTTGCACAAAAGGTTAACTGATATGCTGAGGTGTGTGTCTGTTAAGCCCACTGTGTGAAGAGTTTTGGAAAAAGTGTACATGGTATTGACACAAGTTTAAAAGTGATCGAAAAAAACTGTAATGTGTGTGCTCCAGGAGAACGTCCTAAAACTTCATCGACCGTGGAAAAATCTCTCAGTAGGTGAGGCCATGATTGACGGCATGTTACTTTGGAAACAGTATATGCCTACGAAACATGTCAGATGGGGTATTAAGATCTGGTGTCTCTATGACTCCCTGAAAGGATACTGTTTAGCATTCAATGTATAAATAGGCAACAAGGGGTGTGTGGCAGATGATATTTGGTTTGGGATAGAGGGTAGTAATGGATCTTATGTCAGACAACCTATACAAACACCACCACTTGTATGCGGACAACTTTTGTCCTTCAATTCCTTTAGTGAGAAACCTACTCTGTCCTACTGAAGCTTCCCTACGCTCATCAGGCCTCTCGCTGCTCTCCCCCATGTCCTCACTCCTCTCTGCTGCCACAGCACCCTCACTCACTTCTCTACTCTCAGATGAGCTGGAACACCCGACATCCTGACGCATAAAAGAAAAAACTATCCCATTATTGTAAGCCATCACAGTGGAAGCCATTAGTGTTTCCTCCATTTTTCTGTCAATTGTTTTCTGTCACATCATCGGCTCAATATCCCAGTGTGAACTACATACGGACTAGCTACTGCACATCTACTATACATTTTATGTAGTATTGATGTCCTATACTATGGTCCTATATGAGCACTGATTTCATTGTGATTGGCTTTCTACAGCTTAAAAACTGTACCAGCTTAAAATTTAACATCACAACATATTACTAGCTGGTTGTCGAATAATCTGCTGAATGCCTTTCCAATATGAGGTTTTAAATATATTATAAATGGTTATCTTGCTATTGATTGTCTTTAGCTACTGTTGTTACAATGAGCTTACAGCTCAAAAAAGAATGGAGGTTTGAATAACTAGTAGAGACGAACAAAAAATAATTAGAAGTGAGAATAAAAAAAAGTGACCCATTTTCACAGTTTTCTTTTTTACTATACATGTTATTTATCTAAATCTAAACAGTTTAGTAAGTAATGAGGCTGATGCAGTCACTAGCTAGCTATCAACCAACTCCTGACTGGCTCGAACTCCTCAGACTTACGTTACCTCAGTCAATGTAGATAGCTAGCAAAATAGCTGTAAAACTAGTCATGAAAATTGAGATGACGATCCAAATTTTAAAATACATTTTCTTCTGACAAACAGAAAACACAGCCGATTACCCATGTCGTCGTTATTTGTGCACAAAATAGCTCTCACCCACAGACGCAGGTGCTTGCTTCGTAGGTTGCGAAAGTCACGAATTGACCGTCATTTCCACAAGTGAGGTAACGTGAAAATTTGCTTATTTGAACGTCCCTCAAAGATCAATAATTAAATGTTACATAACTCGGCAAATAAAAGTGTCATGGGTTTACAATCCATTCAAATTTCATTGATCTAGCTATGTCTTATCAATTTGGAGAACGATGAGGCTGGTGCTAGTTGTAAACCAACACTTCTCAGTGACCGCCATACGAAGACGTTACTAGAGAGTTAGCTAGTCAGAAAAAAACAGGAGGATACTAATATTACTATTTTTAATACGTTTTTTAATTTAGATTTTTCAAACATGGTCGTCACTGTCATACAAACGTGATGAGTCGTCGTCTTTGGTGCACAAAAATACGGTCTCATCCAGTGAGAACAGATGCAGACGTCTCTGATTGCTAGCCTTTACTGCAAGAGACACTGTAATCCTCAGGCCATCTGTCAGTAGCGAAGTTTAGTTAACAAATACTTCAGAAAAGTCAATGACAGCATACCAAGTTTCCGGTTTCAAAATAAAAGTAAGATGTTCATGTATCCACTAGCGGAGTATTATTTCATGAATTAATGTTGTAGTATAAAAACTGTGTCTTTAAAAGTTACGGCCGGCCGCGGCCGCTATGGGGAAATTCTAACATGCCGTCGGCGGCCGCTATGGGGATTAGAGGGTTAAACTGTGCTTCACTGACACCTGCGCCAAGGTTCCAAGGCTCCTCTTCTCTCTGTCCCTCTAATTCAACTGTATAACTAGGAATATTAAGAGACACCTTCCAAATTCTACTGTTTTTTCTCTCCATCTTTCTCTCTATCCCTCTGAGTCTACTTTCTCTCACACTCCATCTCTCTGCTTCACTCCATTTTTCTCTCCTTCTTTCAGTATTTTCCCTCTTCACTCTCTCTTTATCTCATTATCCATAGCCACTCCTGTTCACTCTTCTTTCCTTTCTTCTTTTAATTACTCTGTCCATCAATTCCTACTCTTCTTTCAACTTTTTTGTCAGCCTTCTTTGACTTAACAGTCCTCTATCCTCCCTTCCATTTCCTTTACTTCCTCCATGCTATGTCAATATCTTCCACTTTGTCCATCTTTCTGCTTCACTCCATTTTTTCTCAATCTTTCACTATTTTTCCTCTTTACTCTCTTTATCTATAGCCACTCTTGTTCACTCTTCTTTCCTTTACTTCCTCCATGCCATGTCTATATCTTCCACTTTGTATATCTCTCTGCTTCACTCCATTTCCTCTCATTCTTTCACTATTTTCCCTCTTCACTCTCTCTTTACTGTCTTTATCCATAGCCATTCTCTTCTTTCCTTTCTTCTTTCACTCTTGTTCAATCTTCTTTCCTTTCTTCTTCCTTTCTTAACTTCTGCATTTCATGAACTGGTATTTCCTTCAGGAAATGCATATTCTAGTTCATTTTGATATTTTAAATTCATTCATTGACAGGGATCACTCTCACGAGCTGATGTGTCTTGAGGGGTGTTTAGAACTAATGTGGGATTCAGATAAATGCAAACACAAACACACACACACACACACACACACAGACACACAGACACACAGACACACACACACACACACACAAACAAATACACTACCAGTGGTCAGTTTGACAAAAACATACTCCATTAGCAAAAACAGGACAGTATTGCATTCCTAAGACTACATAAAGGATATTAAGCATCTCAGAAATGAATAACATCACCAATACATGTGAGCATGCACACACGCGCACGCACACACACACAAATGTGCAAACACACACACACACACACATGCATGCACACACACACATACACACACCTACCTAGATTTTTTGGAGCAGGAGTTTTAGTAGGAAGCACTCCTTCAGAGCTCAAATCTGTGGGGAAATTTTAGATACAAAAATAAGAATTTGACCTCAGAGGTAACATATTACATTAGAATTTAAGAAAAAGCACAATAGTAAATACCAAATCATATAAAATGATACAAACACACTAAAAAAGACATGTATGAAAAAGACATGTATGAAGGTATGAAGGAACACCAAACAATACACAGCAAAGTGATCTGTTAGATTAGTTACAGCAGCAGCAGTTGTTGCAGTTGTTACATCTGTGTGGCGTATGAAGATATGTTTTAGATAATAGATATGAGAGATGAAAATCTTTTCCCAGGAGAAACAATGGTGAATGTAACAGGGACACAAACACACTATAGTAAATATATCAGAAAAGAGCATTGAATTGAATAAGTGACATATTTTGATCACATCATGGCAGAGGCGAAATCTCAGAATGACTAAAGTCTATGAGACTTAAGTGTCAAGAAACCTTATACCTGTCCTTACTTCTTTCTTCTTTCCTTAATTACTACTTAAACCTTTCCTTCCTTCCTTCCTAAAACTATAATCACAGTAAAATAATGAATGAGATGTCATGAAAAAAATGTATGGCACCTGAAACAGTTGGTACTTCAGTGGTCCAGTAACCTGGAGAGCAAATAAAGAGTTATAGTTCATGTAATCATTCTGCACCATCTTTACCATTTAACATTTACATTCAGTCATTTGGTAGACACTTTTTTCCAAAGTGACTTGTAAGTAAAGTACAATGAAGGCAAATGGCAGTTCAGTGAGAAACACATTTAAAACAAAATGTCATGAAAAAATATATTTTCTTTCATACGACATAAGCGTCAGATAGAAAAGAGAGAATATTTACAAGGGTATGAAGCCTGAGTTATCTTTTGAAAACGTACGTTCATACATAGTTGCATAATGTCGCAGATAGATTCTATTGTATCGCAACTGATCACGCATCCTCCTTCAGATAGCATAGAGAATACCTGTAATAAACGTGCTAAATAAAAAGTGCTTACCTTGAACAGCAGCAGAGCTGCAGAGCAGAAGAATCACTGATCTCATCTCCATCTTTCTTCTCAGCTTGAATGTGTCCTCAAGCGTCCTGCTTCAGGCTTATATGCCCAACTTCAGACCTCAAGGGCATGACCATAGGTGGAGATCCCGGCGGGGACAGGGGCGACGTGTCCCCCCCAACAATCATTGTAAACACAAATAAATAATTTTTAATAATATAGTAATATTAAATAAAAGCACGACAACACAAGCGGTGCTAATTATAAACGTAAAACAATGTGTTTTTTAAGTGTTGAAAAATAATGACTCCCCCATTCCTCAAAGTGGTTTGGTTCACATGCTGTTTCCAATGGGCGGGGCTACCGGCAGCTCCATGTTTCAGTCAATCAGCCCAGTACACGGTCTGCTAAATGACTAAATGTAAATGTGGCCATTTTTGGCATTCATGAAAAGTTTTCTTATCTGGGATTCATTCTTAAGTTTGAACAGAATTTAAGAACTCTAAATAGCAGCCGTAAATCGGCCAGATTGGAGCGCGCCCATGTTCTTAAGGGCTGAATTTGTGAGAATTTGTTGGTAATTGTGTTCACATCAATTCTCAGACATCCTCGGATTTAAATAATTCTAATAGTAAAAAATACGACAATATTTGTAATCATTTATAGTCATGATTCTACGAGGCATCGTGATGTCCTAACATTATTAAAAGCACTACACACACACTGCAAATGGCATTGAATAAATAAACTAGAATATGCATTTCCTGAAGGAAATACCAGTGCATGAAATCCAAAAGTTAAGAAAGAAAGAAGAAAGGAAAGAAGAGTGAAAGAAGAGTGAACAAGCGTGGCTATGGATAAAGACAGTAAAGAGTGTGAAGAGGGAAAAGTTTGGAAGAAGGAAAGAAAATGGACTGAAGTAGAGAGATGGAATGTGAGAAAGAGGAGTTGGAGAGGGATAGAATAAAATAAGTGGATGGAGGTTGTACAGAGAGAGGGAATGACTGAAAATAGGAAAGAGAATGGACATAGGGGAGGAGGGAGATGTTAGAATGATCAATGGATAAAGTGAAAGATATAGACTTGTAACTTGTAACATGAAGGAAGTAAAGGAAATGGAAGGGAGGATAGAGGACTGTTAAGTCAAAGAGGGCTGACAAAAAAGTTGAAAAAAGAGTAGGAATTGATGGAGAAAGTAATTGAAAGAAGAATAAAAGAAAAGTGAACAAGAGTGGCTATGAATAAAGACAGTAACGAGAGAGTGAAGAGGGAAAATACTGAAGTAAGGAGAAAAAATGGAGTGAAGCAGAGAGATGGAGTGTGAGAGAGAGAGTAGACTGGAGGGATAGATAGAAAGATGGAGAGAAAAACAAATGGAGTATGGAAGGTAACTCTTTATTTTCCTAGTTATACAGTTGAATGGAGAGGGACAGAGAGAAGAGGAGCCTTGGAATTGTCGTAGGTGTCAGTGAAGCACAGGTGCAAACCAGTTTAAAGACCCTATTATGATGTCATAATGGCCCAATGTAAGTCAATGGGCAATGGGTCACTGTAATAAGAAGCCTAGGAATAACAATCTGTCAGCTGACAAAGAGCCTGTGGAGACGTGAGCATGTTGACTCAGTAGAGCCTTCAAGGATGGAGGCATTCAAAAGCAGGATTATTTTATTTGGAATGGTTGCCTCATGTTCTTTGTTTAAAGGTGTGCTGATTGCACACCTTTAAACAAAGAACATGAGGCATACATTCCAAATAAAAGAATACTTTTGATCTGGACCGGAGTCCGCCTATTAAGTACACCTGGTTTATTGATTATAAACCAGGTGTACTTACAGTTTTTCTCGATTGTTTTCACACATTTAGCGAATCATGGGTCAACTTCATCTAATGCTCACATCTACTTTGCACAGCAAGAGTCTTCTCTGGCGAATGGGTTAACTATTTCTCATTGCTTTCACACAAATTTCTTTGAGTTTTAACACACTTTTCAAAGAAAGACACAAAACATAATTGAATAATCATGTCAACACATTGCAGACACTTAGTAGCAGCCTACTGAAACTGCTCTCTATATTCTAAATATCGTCAGCACCTGTGTGAACTCTCTGTGCAAAATTAATCAAGCAGTTCTCAACCTCTAAAAGAGGTCAATAGATTGAAGTTGATACCAAGCATGTTTCGAGGAGGCCGCCACCAACAACCTCAGCAAGGCCTAGGACGAGGACAAGGAAGAGGTTGTGGTAGAGGTAGAGGGGCAAGAGTCATTGATCACGTAGTCAATCATGACCTCTCCATGAGAGAGGCTGGCCAAAGGGTTCAGCCAAACCTGAGCCGTCATACTGTTGCATCAATTGTTTGTACGTTCGGCAATGACACTTTGCTGGCCTTTACAGTCAATGTACCGTACTGTATTTCACTGTATTTGCACTTGGCAACAACCATTTCTATACTTTTGTAAAGTGTCTTGCCACAATACAATGTATACTGTAGTTTCACTAAAGTAATTTACAACGAATTCTGATTACTTTATAGTTACAGTATGTATAGCCTATTACACTATTTTTACAGAATCAACACACTGGCCCACACTGGTGGCAGGGGGAGAATGTTCACTGCAGAACAGATTTGACCTTTTTACTGTATATTGAAACCTGTCATTTTGACTTCTTACAGAATATACATGTAATGTGGAAAAATGACTCATATCATATCCATCTGCCATGGAACAGCACCAGCTATAACAGTGCTCAGCTATGTTCAAGTTCAGTACATCTACTTCATGCTGGGCTCAAGCAAGCATATATACCCTCCACTCTGCTTTTCGTTAGATTATGCAATGACCTTGCATGACATGATAGCCGAATAGTTACGTTGCTAATCATTAGGCCTATGTCTCTCTTTACCAGTTGCCACTTGTGTTTGTCCTCTTGAAAATAAATCGGTAAGCTTGGCACATTTGGCAGCATCCTCCTCCAATGCCTTTTTTTTTTTTTCAACCTGGCTTTTTCAGCCCCTCCTGGCCTCTTCCTCCCATCCATCCTCCCTGACACGTATCGTTGCGGTAGGGCCGGCCCAGCCCAAATATCGGTAGCCTATCTGACAACATTTTTTGTAAAAGACGGGCTATGGACCGAACCAACTCTATTTGGGGGGGGAGAACTTCCATGGTACAACCCATGCAGAGGCTGCGGTGTCAGAATGCGGAACGTCTGTAGCCTACTTAAAGAGAAGATGGACTAACGTGACAAATGTCAAAAATGTAAATGTAAAATTCTAGACCGGCCCAGAAGTGAAGCGGCCCACCGGGAACTCTCCCGATTCTCCCGATTACCCACCTCGGGCCTGCAACCAAGTAGCGCTAGGCTGACGACTGACTACGATAGCCAAACGCGTGCAACGTTAGTCAAACGTTCCACGAACGTTCTCCAGCGTTTAAATTAAACGTTGAAGAACGCTGGTCTCCATGAGAACTTTTGTGCATGTTCAAAAAAAAAATTCCGACCAGCGTTCTACGCCGATCACCGACGATTACGATTACAGCGTTCACCAGCTTTCACACACTCTGCTTTTCGTTAGATTATGCAATGACCTTGCATGACATGATAGCATGGAATATGTAGATTTATAGTGCACAGAATAACGTTTGCAATGATGTAAGTTGCGTTTGTTGATCACGTATGGTTAATAACATATTAATTATAGAAGGGACATGATAAAATCAAGATCTTCCCTTGGTGAAAAAACTTTCGCCGATATCTTCGTACGAGAGATGGGTTTGGTGCTCAAATTTCCCGGGATCAAAGAGGACGTTAGTAGGCATGCCCAAACTAAAAATCACGTCTCAGGATTGCTGCGCACATGAGTTATTTCGGGTGCATCAACTGTACTCAGTCTACCCTACCCACATGCATGGACGTTCGGGAAATGCTAAATGACGCTCATTGGACACCATATGACGTTCGTTTGACGTTAGTCACACGCTGCGTGCGCTAGGGGTCCGTTCAGTGGTCGTTGACAGGTCGCCAGTGAGTCGTTCACTGCAAGGCAAACAATTAATAACAACCAAGCAGGGCCGGAGTGGGGCCACTTTTCAGCCCCGGAATTTCAGGCCCAAGACCGGCCCACTTTTTCCATGGTAGTGGAAATTGGATGAATGAAGCAACAGTTCAGCTCTTACTATTCTGTATTTTTTTTTATTATTAACACCAGGGTTCAACAAATAATGTAAGGTTAAATAATAATCCACTTAAGCTGAGAAGTTAACAAAAATATTCCACTATTCCACAAGGATAGGTTGATAAATTAACAAAAGCAGAAATAAATAAATAAAGCATTTGAAACGTATCCCACTCTTCAACAAAGAGGCATATTGAACTAATGTTTACAGTTCAACCCACAGTACAGTTACATTGCGAATAGCACCAACAGCATCTACAGCATCAGTAACCGCCTAAGCAGTGCACTGGTTTCAGCCACTTTATCTATAACTGAGTCGTTGCTTATAGACATGAGGATTTCCTTCTCTGTGCACATTAACATGAAAGCCTCCAAGTTGTCCTGACTCAATGAGCTCCGTAGCCTATTCTTCACAAATTTTAAGGTTGAGAAGCTTTTCTCACATGCAACCTGTGTGATGGACAAAGTCAACAGAAACTTATATGATATACTGCTCTTTCTTACATTAAATAACTTTAATTAATATTGTTTACTCTGTTATCCTCTCTACCTGTTCCACGAACGTTCTCCAGCGTTTAAATTAAACGTTCTCCGCCGATCACCGACGATTACGATTACAGCGTTCACCAGCTTTCAGACAACGCTCTTCTGGCGCTATACCAGCGACCATGGACGATTACCAACGTTTCCTCTAACGTCATAGAACGTTGACCAGAACGTTATGGTGTGACGGGGCCTTAAGGGCTGTGTGTGAGCTGTTTTGAAAAAGTAAACAGTGAATGGAAAAATGTGCCAAAGCAATCGAGAAAAACTGTAATAGGCGGATTCCGGTCCAGATCCGGACCCAGACGCAATCCATTTTGGACCGAAGCCAAAATCAACATTAAAATTTGAATTACTCCAAAACAGCACTATAATGCTTGTGAGTCTAGTTTATTCACACACACACATTCACAATTGAATCGCTACTTTGCATATTAAATAAAAAAAGAAAATGCATTTCCTGAAGGAAATACCAGTGCATGTAATGCAAAAGTTAAGAAAGGAAGAGTGCAAGAAGGAAAGAAGAGTAAAAGAAAGGAAAGAAGAGTGGAAGAAGGAAAGAAGAGTGAAAGAAGGAAAGAAAAGTGGAAGAAGGGAAGAAGAAAGGAAAGAAAAGTGAAGACAGGAAAGAAGAGTGGAAGAAGGAAAGAAGAAAGGAAAGAAGAAAAGAAAAAAGAGTGAAAGAATTGCAGGTGTCAGTGAAGCACAGGTGCAAGCCAGTTTAAAGACCCTATTAAGATGTCATAATGGCCCAATGTAAGTCAATGGGAGAAATTGTATTAGTTTTTCTTTAATATTTTTAAAAATATTAAGTTTAGACAACGTTTCTAAGTTAAGCGGTTCAAGCTGAATTAAGCGCAGAAGTTTGGTACAAAGAATAACTAGAAAATGCATTTCCTGAAGGAAATACCAGTGCATGAAATGCAAAAAGAAAGTAAAGAAGAGTCGAAAAAGGAAAGAAGAGTGAAAGAAGGAAAGAAGAGTGGAAGAAGGAAAGAAGAGTGGAAAAGGAAAGAAGAGTGAAAGAAGGAAAGAAGAGTGGAAGAAGGAAAGATAAAAAAGGAAAGAAGAGTGGAAGAAAGAAAGAAGAAAGGAAAGAAGAGTGATCAAGAGTGGCTCTGAATAAGATAAATAAAAAGATAAAAAATATTGAAAGAAGGAGAAAAAATGGAGTGAAGCAGAGAGATGGAGTGTGAGAGAAAGTAGAGTGAGAGGAATAGAGAAAAAGATGGAGAGCACAGGTGCAAACCAGTTTAAAGACCCTATTATGATGTCATAATGGCACAATGTCAATGGGGGAATTGTATTCGTTTTTCTTTAATATCTTAAAAAGTATAGAGTTTGGAAAAGTGAAAAATACATAGCATAAGTGTCCTTTACAAGACCTCTGCGCCAAACTTTGAACGAAGTTTCTAAGTTAAGCGGTTTGAGCTGAATTAAGAGCAGAAAATCGGTAAAGAGAATAACTAGAATATGCATTTCCTGAAGGAAATACCAGTGCATGAAATGCAATAGTTAAGAAAGGAAGAAGAGTGAACAAGAGTGAAAGAAGAAACAAAAGAAGAGTGAACAAGAGTGGCTATGGATAAAGACAGTAAAGAGAGAGTGAAGAGGGAAAAGTTTAAAAGAAGGAAACATTTTTTACTGAAGTAGAGAGATGGAGTGTAAGAAAGAGGAGTTGGAGAGGGATAGAACCAAAACACATGGATGGAGGTGGGAGAGAGAGAGGGAATAAGTGAAAATAGGACAGATAATGGACTGGAGGAAGGAGATATTAGAATGATTGATGGATAAAGTGGAAGATATAGACATGGCATGGAGGAAGTAAAGGAAATGGAAGGGTGGATAGAGGACTGTAAAGTCAGAGAAGGCTGACAAAAAAGTTGAAAAACATCCTAAGTTAAGCGGTTTGAGCTGAATTAAGCGCAGAAGTTCGGTACGAAGAAGAAGAAGAAGAAGAAGAAGAAGAAGCCTAGGAATAACAATACAGGGCATTTCCTGCACTGTAATGATAATAATAAGAAGAAGTATAAGAAGCCTAGGAATAACAATACAGGGCATTTCATAGACTGTAATTATCTGTGTAATAACTTGTGGAACTTGGAACTGATTTAAACATAATAAGAATAATAAAGCCTTAGTTTAAATACAAAACAGTATTCTGCACCAAAAATAAATAAATTAATAAAAAATGTTCTCAACATTTTTTGCAAGTATTAACATCACTTTTGTTGTCCTTTTTCAGATATCCCAAACATGAGTAAGACCTCACCTGAAGCCCTGATGGTTTCCTGAATGCATTTCAAAATAATGCCTTTATGAACAAAATGACCTAATGAGAATGCAATGCAATGAATTTGTTTGTTCTGAAATACATTTTTAATATGTAGGTAATTGGTTCAGGTTTTATGGAGCTGTACTAGACCTACATCATCTGTACTGGATTTCTGAGCAATGAAATGATGTATTAATGAATAATATGACACATACATTTGGGCATCCCAATTTATAGCACCTTTTTACTACCTACAAGTATAACATTTATTCTCAAAATAGCCAGTGTGAATGATACCATTCATGGGTAATATTGTCTAAACATCCCTTAAAAAACAGCAATTTAATGCAATCTTTACCAAAATGGACAATTCAACGTCTCACCTGAACGCCTGATGCTGATTCATCATCACCCTGCTCTACATCTGTAGCTTCAGGCTGCTGTTTTTACTGCACAGTAATTAATCAATTTAATACAGACACTAACAGGGGCGGACTGGGGGAAAAAAGTGGCCCGGGAGTTACTGTCAGACCGGCCCACTCAATACACGGCGCGCGGCCCACTCAGTACACGGCGCGCTGCCCACTCAATACACGGCGCGTTGCCCATTCAATGCATCGCACGTATCGACCAACTTGGAAAAATACCCATACACTTAACATTATTTTGGATGATTACAAAGAAATTACATCATATATGTTTTTTTTTTTATAACATTTGGATCCACCAATTTGCCTGGGTGGACACATGGAATAAAATGATACTGGCTATTGTAACACTCCAAGGTAGGTATAGTTTGCTAGATGAATAGGCTTAACTCTGGGCTAGTATCAGATGGTTATACGTATAACTACAGAACATTAAGGAATGAATATCCACACAATAAAGAAACTGGAATCAGAGGGTAGAATTAGTATGAACTATATTGTAGAAATGAACAGAATAGAACATACGATGGGGTGTGAACATCAGTGGTATCAGTAGTGTTGCATGCTGGGTGTGTGATTGTGTGTGTGTGTGTGTAGGGGTGTTGAATGTGCATAACAAAACAATAAGTTAAGTAACAGAACCTAAACTAACTCTGCTGGCCCGGGTACATTATAGTCACATGATAATAAAAAACAATATCAGTATACTCATGTGTTATTATGACCTCACTATCTAATCTAGATAACATATTAACATTGTTTATAATGTTAGTGTTGTGTGTAACACGGTGATTTTAGCATAACAAGCTAGCTGGTTAACTTTTTTTACATAAGTTATTAGAAATTATAAGATTGCACTCTTTAAAACTACCACCATGGATAGCTTGCTCATCGATTGTAAACAAGTGACTACGGCTAACATGTTAAATTAGATCATCTCGATGATGACAACAGCGCCAGCTTGTTTATTTTACCAGATCATAACGGTCTCAATTTTGGACATTTATCTACCTAACGTTAGCTAGGCTAGTTGGTAGTGAACGTTACCTCATCTGTGAAAAGCAAGCTAACATTGGCCAAGTCAACGCCACAACTTACCTTGTATCACTGTCACTGTCACGCGAAATAACAGTCGTAAATGGCCCAGAGTTTTCTTAAATGCAAATCCTCAAAACTACCAGATGCCCCAAGGGCCGCTCCGTGTTAGAAGGGCTGACGGCACACGTCACTACGGTTGCGTGCCCTGGCGGGGCATGTATGCAAATCCAGGTGCGTTTAATTTAAGAATCCTCATCCTCAATCCGCACAGCTGAGAACACTTCGGCTGTGTAAGAACCCATTTTCAGGTGTTCATTAATAAGGTGGAGATCGTTTCTTACGTTGAATGTCTGAAGTCCGTAAGAACACATTTCAGAAGACACTTCAGAACATTTTCGAAAAATAGGCACCATGAGTGTGAATACAGATCGCGAGGAGGAGTATAAATTTCAGTCAGTGATATTAATTTTCTATAGTTAATAGAGGAAATGAACGTGTTCTGAGTAGAATGGAAAGTAATTGAAGGTGCCGACGGTCTAAGAAGTAGGGCCGATGGGAGGGGGCCGGTATTTTGGACCATCCCAACCTCGTCGGCCCACCGGGGATTCCCCCGGTATCCCCGATGGCCAGTCCGCCCCTGGACACTAACCATGATTAGTTGACTGCTGACATTGGTCGAGAGATTACAAGGAACAGAGTGTTGAAAATTATTATTGTAAAACAGTGCCGAGGTGGTCATAGAGCAGAATTGCAGCTACAATTGTCATTGGGCCTGTGTGCAGGGATGGGTATCATGTAAGGTCAAGCATGAAGGCCATCATGCAGGTGCAGGCTAGTGGAAAGTAACAAGCAGTCAGGAGGGGGGTCACTCACTCACACCCACCCACCCACCCACACACACACACACACACACACACACACACACACACACACATACCCACATACAGACACACTTACACATACACACACATACAGACATACACACACATACACACATACAGACATATACACACACACACACTCACACACACACACACACACACACTCGCACATACGCACACACACTCGCACATACGCACACACACAAGATGATGGCAGTCAAGGTCAGACAAGGCCTCCAAAAGGAGGGTCTATCTCCCCCAAAGCAAAAGTTCCCTCGCAACAGGTGAGCGAGAATATTCTGAGTGGCTAAAAGCGTGGATAAAATAAGAGGAGATATAAGGGAATATTCTGATTGGGTCAGTGTAGATGGAGGTTGAGGTTTGTGACTTGCGGAAAGTGACGAATTATGTGTATAAAAAGTCAATGCATTGGGTTTTAGATTGAGAGCTGCTCCATGGACCACCGCTCTCGTTTTGGATGAAATGTCTGGATTGAATAAAACTTCAGTTCATCGCACTCGGACTTCTGACTCTGATTGAATATTATCTCTAAGATTTGGAAACAGTTGTTTTTCGCTACAACAAGAGATAGCCTTATTACTATCTAAGGGATCGTATAGGCCTACTTATCACTAGATAATATCACTTTTGAGTTGCGAGCATGCTGGTACTAGGCTAAACTAGCATGGTCCGATTATGGGGGCAGGTTAGCTTTATCCTTCTGGCTTCAACAAGACCAGCTGCTGCTAACACACTGGTCGAAAGATTGCAGACGCTAGGGATAGATTTAATACAAGCAAAAGTGACATGCTCTACACTAACAACTTTCAAAACATGTTTCCATTGTAGAATGGGTGGCAATATTAGCCTAGCAGGTTTGCACTGTGTGGGTAGTTAGCCTACTAGATAGCTAACTAACAGCGACCTGGGCTTATTGATAGCTACTTACTCTCTGGGTGGAAAACTTTGACATTTATTTTTCACTCTTCTGGGCGACGAACATAGTATAGATAATAATACGAATGAGTTTGCAAATATATTGTGCAAAACAATTTTTTCTAACAGGCAATTCAAATTAACAAAATATTGGTGGGGACAATTGTGTCTTTCCCAAACTTTGGTCGTGACTAATCCCTATAGACCCTATGCAAACCTACGCCCTTTACTGTATTTGCAAGACAAAAGAAAGCAGAAAGTGCTGTTTTTCAAACTTGTTCTATTCTCTGTGACTATATTTTTTAACCACTGAAACTCCTCGAGGCATTGCTATGTGGAATGCAAAGTAATGCCTGATATATTGATGGACGTCATTCTTACCGCCGTGCCCTTTGTTGAAATCAGTACGACAAGCTTTGCAAAACTATTGCAATAACATATTATTTATTCATGACTTTTAGTACAACAAAATCATGAACATCACAGAAACAGTTGATGTTAAGCCTTGCACA
The DNA here is from genome assembly GCF_900700415.2 of Clupea harengus. Lineage (NCBI taxonomy): Eukaryota > Metazoa > Chordata > Actinopteri > Clupeiformes > Clupeidae > Clupea > Clupea harengus. The sequence continues at coordinate 24,757,992 of NC_045164.1, read as the reverse complement.
GGTCTCAGGATATGTATTATACTTTAAAACAATGGCCAGTAGTAGTGTGTGTGTGTGTGTGTGTGTGTGTGTGTGTGTGTGTGTGTGTGTGTGCGTGTGTGCGCTTGAGTCAGTGTATATTTGTGTCTGTGTGAGTAGGAGGGGGGGGGGGGGGGGGGGGGGCACAAAGAGTCAGTGATACAGAATTGAGGAGAAACTATGAGATTGGAGACAAATCTCAGGTTTTGCCAGCTATACAATCTCATAGAAAACCTATATGGATCTATACAGAATAGCAGTTAACACAAAATATCTACTGACACACAAATAATGTCAAAAGTTCAAACACAAATGATGAAGGCTCTTCAAGGAGGAATTATTTTTCAACACTTAAAAAACACATTGTTTTACGTTTATAATTAGCACCGCTTGTGTTGTCGTGCCTTTATTTAATATTACTATATTATTCCAAATTATTTATTTGTGTTTACAATGATTGTTGGGGGGGACAACTTTATGGTAGGGGGGGACACGTCCCCCCTGTCCCCCCCGGGATCTCCGCCTATGCCCCCATGTGAAGCCAGCTGCTGCTGGTAACAATATGACGAGCACTTCTGCACTTGAATATAGCAATGCCTTGCATGCAGAAGCTGCCGTTCCCTCCCTAAGTGTAGAAAACTGAAGGCATCCTGGGCAGCTTTGTCCCGTGGTGTGGTTGAGCAAGAGCACATTTTGACCACACCCTCCCATCTATCCTGCATTGTGAGTATCAGTCAATGAATATACCCCTCTCTCTCGCTTCAGACCAATGTGTATAGCAGCATGACTCATTGTTTGTGCTTTATTGTGCTCAGTGCAATGACTGTGAAAAGCATGGACAGTGTATGTTCAGTCCAAAGTGAAGCCAAATGTGGTTTGATTCTGAATGCAGCAAGCACTTACTGTGGCTGCAATTGTGCCAAAATGGCAGACCAGTTTTGGCTTCATTCATCCCAGCTTTTGGGATGGCTTTGCTCACTATGGATGCATGAGTTACCTTGTGCATTGTATAAAAGTAATAATAATAATAATAATAATAATAATAATAATAATAATAATAATAATAATAAATAGTGCCTTTTCGCTGCTTGTTGTGTAAATCATAACTTGAGCCACTTGGTTCTGCATACCAGGCCAGAGTATTGAATGTTAGTGTTTAGCATCTTATCTCTGTATTATTTTTATGTTCTTTCTCTCCCACCATTTACCCTTACTTCTGTGATGGGTGTAGTTTTTCTGTGATATTGGTTGAAGTTTATTTGTATCGCTCATTTAAGGCACCATTACTCGAGAGTTGTTATATTTAGCTACTGAGCTCCCCCTAGAGTTGCGGAGTGTAGCTCACTTTTACGCCACTGTCGTAAATACAAATCACGCTTTGAGACCCCATAAACATGAGGGCCTAATGGACAGTGTACACATGTATTTGTTGACAAGCTGAAGGATATGGATCCGGCAAAGACAACAGCAGGAGCCAAAGAAGCATGTTGACTGACGAGGTAGAGTAATATCACAAGATTTGACACAAATATGACTGTGCATAGTTGTATTTATTGTGGCATTGGAGATGAACACTGCATAACCAAAGAATGATACATTTTTTCAGCCCATATGCATTGCTTTCTAAGCGTTTGAATGTGGAGTATGTGTAATCTAATAACATGTTGTTGGTGACATGCTTAATATACTACATTGGACAGTGTATTTTATTACAAGCTAGCTGAATTAGGTTTTCAAGGTTACAAACTTTCAAGGCTTATTGGCGTGAGATTGACGAAGACTGATCAAACTATTACGAAATACAGTGTTTCCATGATTAATGCCCAGCTGGATGAACAGCACTCAAAAAATCATGCCCAACTCTGCTTGTTGTCTTTTGGAATGCCTTAATAATTTTGTTGAGGCACAAAGTTATACAAAAGAAAGAAAGAAAGACATGTTCAGTAAGGCATCAGAGTGCCATCATGACAGACATGATTTGTAGGTAGGAAATTATGATAGATTGAATTAGTGATTATTCTGGACTGATGAGAACACTAGTGGTGTCTTCAGGCGTCGACCTTAGCCACTTTGTCCTCAAGCCTCTCCACTGCAGACTTCTCCACATCTAAACACAGAAGAGTCAGACTTGGTTCAGTTCATTAATCCTCTAGCAGCTACTGATATGTTCTTGTACATTCTTATATTCATGACATAAACATGCAGAATATTTAATCTGGTATATACTGTATTTGTATTTATTGACAATAAATGAGTGACTTGAAAGGCGCTGTGAAATAAAATGTATTATTATTATTATTATTATTATAGATAGTAGTCTGCAATGGTCTACCATGTTAACCATATTAACACAAGCATCTAACACTATGCTTGGTGAAAAACAGAATTAGTTTCCCATTTGTGGGCCGTCATAGAAAAAAATAGTGAAAAACAGAATTAGTTTCCCATTTGTGGGCCGTCATAGAAAAAAATAGTGAAAAACAGAATTAGTTTCCCATTTGTGGGCCGTCATAGAAAAAAATAGTGAAAAACAGAATTAGTTTCCCATTTGTGGGCCGTCATGACCAGCTTTAGTCTCAAACTGGGAAGTCTGTTTCACATCTGAATTTCAGGGACAAAATAAAAAATTGAAATGACAGTCTGAATTATGATTTGATTGTAATAATAAAAAAAGGGCATAAGTAGAGTTGGCATTTAACCTTCCAGCGTGATAGGCCCCAGCACCATGGTGGCCGTCTGGTGCTGAGAGCCCAGGCTTCGAGTCTTGCGGGTGCGGCAACCCTGGCGACAGCGGGAGTTGTAGTCGTTGGCAGGACAGATTAGGACCTTGCACTGCAAGTACACAGAGGGGTGTGCCCGCAGGAACTTGAAAGCCTGGAAGCTGAACCGTGCGTAACTACGAGAACCGCTCACGTGGGAGGAGAATGTGTTGTCTCTCGGACACCTGGCAGAGAAAAACCGTGTCAGAAACAGTGTCAGAAACAGCGTCAGAAACAGTGTCATTGTCATATGACTGCTGAACACAGAGAATAACAGTGTCAGAAACAGTGTCAGAAAACAGCATCAGAAACAGTGTCATTATCATATGACTGCTGAACACAGAGAAAAACAGCGTCAGAATCAGTGCCATTGTATGACCACTGCGGCTGAACACGCTGTGCTGTCACTTGGACACCTGGTAGGAATACTGCATAAACCAACCGTAACGGATCGGTTTGGCACTTCAATTTGTGTCGCCATATTACCACAGTGCCTCAGTTCCCAAACTGGGAAGTGGTTCAGGGGGTACGCGGGGAGAAAATTTCCGCGAAAACGGACGGAATTCGGGAATGTTTGAAACAGAATGGGGGGGGGGGGGGGGGTACGTAGCTGGAGATTGAATGTCTGAAGGGGTACGGGACTGTAAAAAGTTTGGGAACCACTGCCACAGTGGATAAACACTTGGAAAGGAGGGAGGGGGGTGAGAAATGTCTACCCCAGTAGTCTTACCCATTGACCAGTAGATAATAGGCGCGGTAGTCAGCATAGTCATGTGGGTTTGGTGAGGCCACACATGTGTCCAGGAAGAGGACGAGGCTGCTGTCATCTCTCCTTAGGCTTACTTGAACATACATGTACTCATTAAGAGAGACTTTGTAGGGACTCTCATAGATTTGCTGGTAGAAACTTCCGGAGGTGAAGAAAGCCATGGTGGTGTTGAAACGCCCAGTTCCAGTGATGTTAAAGTCAATTCCCTCGAATGCCTCATACATTATCTGTGAAACAGAGTCTTTTTCCATGTGGCAGGCAACAGACAACTTGAACCCTGACTGACGTGTGATCTCCCCAGAACTGGATCCATGTCCCCGCACGGCATTCTGATAAATGACCCGACCCCTTTCAAACTGAACAGAACGGAGCACAGGGGGAGAGGTCAATGGAAATGATTCAGTTAATATATGCAAAACATCAAACTATATTGTATGCTCCATATATGCACTGTATATCCAAGGTACATGACTAACATTTCTGAAAAAAGACATTGAAAGTTGTAATATGACTGTTTATATCTGAATGTGGAGTGACATACCTCTCTCACAGTTCCGCAGCGGTTGAGAGGGAAGTTAAACACCACCTGGTAATTGTTGATAGTTGGCCGACAGTGCTCATCATTGATATAAAGATCATGACCACTGTATCCCTGAGAGCTCAGGAAAGATCTTGAAATGACAATGTTCATGTTGTCTGAGGAACACTCAACCCTGCCTATAGAAAGGGTTGAATAAAATATTTCTTTTTATGAAGCTCATAATAGTTATACTTGACATTAGACAGACCTCAGTCATATGATCTTACAGTAGCCAAATGCTCTAAGCTGTATTTATTTATTTATTTATTTATGATTGTACTTATGTATTTATATGTAATTTATTGATTATATGTATTGTGCATCTTCCATGTGGGCCTTGAGCCTGTAATAAAGTTTAATATAAATACATATAGACACCAGGCATGTGTGTGTGTGTGTGATATGCCACCCTTCAATTTCAACTTGCCACCCCATGTAAAATTTTCTAGACTCGCCACTGTCTTAGACATTTCCGGCATTCTTAAGGTCACTGTTACCTTATGGATTTCATCTAAAAAGACAAACTCAGTCATATGATCTTACAGTAGCCAAATGCTCTAAGCTGTTTTTCTTCAGAGTAGATCACTCTGAAAAATGAGTTTGAGTGGAGAAGGAGAAGTGATGCTGTGCAGTGGCTCATTCAGGACTCCAAGATGTCACTCACCTTTATCAGTTGGCAGGGAGCTAATGAATTCTGCCCGGAAACCACGACTCACTCCTTCACGATCACTACGGAAGACCACGGTCATGTCGCTGGAGGAGGAGTGGAAGGTATCCAGAGAGGAGTTGTAGCAGAGCTGACCCAGCTGACTGTAGTATACCGAGGGGCCGTCATACACGGTGATGTAGTCACAGTCACAGCAGCGCTCCAGCCTGAAGAAAACAGACACAGGTGGTTATAAGAAGGCTTCAGCTTACGTGAATGAAGAACCCTCCCCCCATGTCATCTGCTACTGTGAACATCTTCTGTTTTTGGGACATAGACTCAGACTTTAACCAGCCTAGGCACAACGGATGAGATTTAAACTGAGGAAAATGGGAAAATACAAAGACTGATATCCTCACTCACTCCAGGTCTGCAAATGTCAGGAGGATCCTCTGCCCAGAGGGAGCGGACAGCCTCCACACACAGTGGGCATTGTCATGATAGTAGTTGGGATAGTAGGGGCTGGAGAAAGATCCAGAACCACTAAGGTACCCTCCACATTGTGGATTAACATCTGGAACAAAAAATGAGAAATACATACTCTGAATAATAGTTATCTGTTGACACAGAGTCAACAGTAAAGGACAGAAGCTTAGATTGGGCAGAGGTTAGAGATATGGTAGAGATAAGTACCAGAGTTTGGACAAGGGTTGAGGTTGTTTTTTCTGAATATTTGTTAAATAGGTACTTATTCCATACATGCATTATTAAAATAAAGTTTTCCCAGGGGCATTAATATTGGCCTGCAGGTTAACTGGTCATGTATACTGTACATAAATATGAACACCCAGCTAAGTAGTATTAGCAATCATTTTAAACTTATGGGATCACTCTGAAAGGACTATGTAATACTTGTTGTGGCTGGTTCTGCTGTTGATGTACTGTAGCAGTAATCTGGAGAGAGGGAATAAAAGAGAAAATATCGATTAATTCCAAAACTTTTGTATTAATTCCAAGAATCAGAGAGCCACCACAAGACCAGAGAAGTGGTTAGATTACCGTTGTAGTCATGACAGCAGTTTCCATAGCGTTGACAGGAACTTGTGCAGGAGCAGCTACCAAAGTTGTAGCCACAGTTGTACCTACAGGAGGTATGGCCGGCTGCAATACAGAAAATGACATACCTTATAGAAATGAAATATTAATATGATATTTTCTGTTGAAAAATAACTTTAATAAGCATCTGTGTGACACCAAATTAAATAAACATAATCTTGTCAAATACTTGTTGTCTCGCTGATGTCAGGACTTGTTGTTGTGCTGCAGTAGTCTTTAGAGAGAGAGAGAGAGAAAGAGAGAGAGAGAGAGAGAGAGATCAATTTCAGGTACCACTACATATGTGTGACTGGTGTTTTAACTCGAAACATTTATGTTTTACCGTTGTAGTCATGACAGCAGTTTCCATAATAATGACAGGAGCTTGTGCAGGAGCAGCTGCCAACGTTGTAGCCACAGTTGTACCTACAGGAGTCATAGCCGGCTACAAGACAGAAAATTACAAACCTTATAAAAGTGAAGTATTTATATGATATTTTCTGTTTAATACATACTCTGAATAATAATGCTCTGTTGACACAGTCAACAGTAAAGGACAGAAGCTTAGATTGGGCAGAGGTTAGAGATATGGTAGAGAAAAGTACCAGAGTTTGGACGAGGGTTGAAGTTGTTTTTTCTGAATATTTGTTAAATAGGTACTTATTCCATACATGCATTATTAAAATAAAGTTTTCCCAGAGGCATTAATATTGGCCTGCAGGTTAACTGGTCATGTATACTATACATACATATGAACACCCAGCTAAGTAGTATTAGCAATCATTTTAAATGTTATGTTATGGGATCACTCTGAAAGGACTATGTAATACTTGTTGTAGCTGGTTCTGCTGTTGTTGTACTGTAGCAGTAATCTGGAGAGAGGGAATAAAAGAGAAAATATCGATTAATTCCAAAACAGAACCTTTTGTATTAATTCCAAGAATCAGAGAACCACCAGAAGACCAGAGAAGTGGTTAGATTACCGTTGTAGTCAGGACAGCAGTTTCCATAGCGTTGACAGGAACTTGTGCAGGAGCAGCTGCCAACGTTGTAGCCACAGTTGTGCCTACAGGAGGTATGGTCGGCTGCAAGACAGAAAATTACAAACCTCATAAAAGTGAAGTATTTAAATGATATTTTCTGTTCAATACATACTCTGAATAATAATGCTCTGTTGACACAGTCAACAGTAAAGGACAGAAGCTTAGATTGGGCTATTAAATAAACATAATCATGTCAAATACTTGTCTGGCCGATGTCATGGCTTGTTGTTGTGCTGCAGTAGTCTTTAACTATAAGACATAGGTCACTAGGTACTTCAAATTCGTCAACTGAGAATGAACAAGGTCCAAGTGCACTTTTGAGGAAAAAACATTCTATGAAATGTATTATTTTATTTTATATCGTAAAAACTCAAATTTGTGGACATGTCAGATAGACCTTGTTAATTCCCGGTTGACGAGATGCGCTTGACCCCGGTATAAGAATAATAAATAAAATAAGAAGGCATATACATCTTTTCATTCTTAAACCCCTTCACTGTTAGGCATACACAGACACAAGGAGACTTTGCATCTCTGGTGCTTGGCTGCTAAACATCCAAACTTAGCCCTACCCTGGCAGACTGCCCCCATCATCTTAATGGTGTCAACAGTTGTGAATGTGCTTGAGCACCCATAACTACCCAGTCAACCTGCAGATACCTACATACTTCTTATTCTTAGCACACACTTACAAAAGGAGCCTTCTTTATCCCCAAAGACAGATGTGCAGCCTTACCTTGACAGACTACCCCAGCATCTTCATGGTGGCCACAGTTATGGTTGCCATAGCCATAATGTCTGCACTGAGAGAGAGACGACTCATGGCCAGTGCAGCTGACATCATCCAGCCAGATCTGTCCACTGCCGTTTCCAAAATGAGCCATCACTGGAGCACTCAGGGCTGGTCCACAGCCCATCTGTCTGCAAACCACTTCAGCCTCAGGTGTGTCCCAGTTGTCATCGCACACAGTGCCCCAGGTGCCACGGACCTGTATCTCCACTCTCCCAGAGCAGGAGCTGTTGCCCCCAACTAGTCGTATATCCGTTATATTTGCTACAGTCAAAATGTGAAGAAATAAAGTGGGGGGGGGGGGGGGGACAGACACAAAGAAGGCATTACATGACCATATTTTTTGTCAGGCAGCCCAATCAACACTGTTTGCTTCAGCTTGTCTGGGATGTTCGCTTCAATTGGCCGAACACAAGGACCTGTTGTAATTGAAACTGTACCAGTATTTGTTTGTTATAATGTGAGTGGTGAGTTTCATCTTAGGCATTTTAAGCATTTTTAAGGTCACTGTTACCTTATGGATTTCATCTAAAATGACAAACTCAGTCTTTGTGTTCATGTTTCACTGAGAAATGTTTTCATATTTTAACATAAAATCAACTTCCTGTTTCCAATGCGTAGAAGCGTATTCACTGAATGCATTCCTTTCAAATATAGAATCAGGTAGGAATCAGAAGTAAGGAAGAATGGTAACATGTGGAACTGCAGATATATAGCCATTGTACTGATGTGATTTGTTTCTACTGTTGTTGTACCGTAGCAGTAATCTGGAGAGAGGGAATGAAAGAGAAAATATTGATTAATTCCAAAACAGAACCTTTTGTATTAATTCCAAGAATCAGAGAACCACCAGAAGACCAGCGAAGTGGTTAGATCTATGGGTTAGATTACCGTTGTAGTCATGACAGCAGTTCCCATTGTACCGACATGAACTTGTGCAGGAGCAGCTGCCAGGGTTGTAGCCACAGTAGCCCCTACAGGAGGTACGGTCGGCTGCAAACAGAAAATTACAAACCTCATAAAAGTGAAGTATTTATATGATACTTCCTGTTTAAGAATAGCTTTAATAAGCATCTGTGTGACACCAAATTAAATAAACATAATCATGTAAAATACTTGTCTGGCCGATGTCAGGACTTGTTGGAACAGTGGTCCAAGCCGTCCAGAAGAGCAAATAAAGAGTTATAATTCATGTAATCATTTTGCACCGTCTTTACCATTTAACATTTACAGTCAGTCATTTGGAAGACACCTGTTTCCGAAGTGACTTGTACTAAGTAAGGTACAATGAAGGGAAATGGCAGTTCAGTGAGAAAAACATTTAAGGTCCCCAGAGGGTTAAAGTAATATGTCATGAAAAAATATCTTTCCTTTCATAGTACATAAGCGTCAGATAAAAAAGAGAGAGTATTTACAAGGCTATGAAGCCTAAGTTATCTTTTGAAAACATAGACCTTACGTTCATACATAGTTGCATAGTGTCGCAGATAGATTCTATTGTATCGCAACTGATCACGCATCCTCCTTCAGACAGCATAGAGAATACCTGTAATAAACCAAAACAAGTGCTGTAGTGCTTACCTTGAACAGCAGCAGAGCTGCAAAGCAGAAGAATCACTGAACTCATCTCCATCTTTCTTCTCAGCTTGAATGTGTCCTCAAGCGCCCTGCTTCAGGCTTTTATGCCCAACTTCAGACCTCAAGGGCATGACCCTTCCTTATGAGAGTCATAAACTCATGTTGAAGATGATGGGAAATGTACATCTGTCACAATGAAGTAGATAGATAACGGCCATGTCACGTCTATTTACTTGTGTAATGGATAAGCCATCATCAAAGACGTTGACATGATAAGATGGGGCAGAGCATGGAGGGTGTTGTAAAGTTGATGAGATGTCAGGAGGACCTGTGAGATGGCATGAGTTTATTATGTGTGATTAGTTCAAACATATTCACTGTGGTGGCAAGTTAGGCCAAGTTGTGTTTAGTTCAAACATATTCACTGTGGTGGCAAGTTAGGCCAAGTTGTGTGTTGCCACATAAGCAGAACTGCAACTATTTGCAGTTATTCCAGACATAAGTGTGTGTCCTCAACCAGCTTGATGTGAAAATTGATACATAAATAATTGATAAATGAATCAATTCGATTATGTTAATAAAATTAACTAACTGAACTGCCTGTAAATATTGCTGACACAACAGTATTCCTGAAGCTGACATGACGATAACAGGTAACAGGGCATTGTTTTCATAGACAATATTACAAATGAGAGCAATGTTTTTCACCATTTCACAGATAATATTACAAATGAGCAATGTTTTTCACCATTTCACAGATAATATTACAAATGAGAGCAATGTTTTTCACCATTTCACAGATAGTATTACAAATGAGCAATGTTTTCACCATTTCACCTGATTCAGCACTTTGTCTGAATGAGTACTGGCTTCACCCTGTTGTTCATCTGCGAAATGAACAAATGGCCGTGAATAACGTTAGTTTAATTGATTTAGTTACATGGACTGTAATATAAGCGTACGAACAGTAGACTATAGTGCAGCGCCTCAAGAGTACAGGCACTGTTCATTTGTAAATGTTGGCTTCTAAAGTGGTAACTGTTACTGTCATTGCTATGTCTTACTCCCCAGTGATAGATGTTTGTGTGTGCTATGATGGGAAACCAGGTTTGAGACAGTGAATTGATTCAGCTGTGAATTCTTTATTCATGTGTGTTTGCCACTGGCATTGTAACAGCCTGCAATGTGACTGTTTATTAGTTCCAACACATGAGATCAACATGGCATTTTCTCAGTGTTATTGCCAACTCTCTTTGAAACGTACGTGTCAGAGGAAATCATTTAGCAGGAAGTAACACAGTTCTCAGCTGAGTGTTCCGTGTTAATCGGGTTATTCATTTTGTTTGACATTCGATTGTAAAAGTTGGCTTTGATCCTCCCCTTATAAAACTTTTCTCAGTTATTTTCCATTTAAGCTGTTGGGCTTGAAAATAGGCTACCATGCATCACTGAGCAATGGAATTCACTGTTGTATGGACATAAGCTTTGATAAGCTACTCCACAAATGAGTACTAAAAAATACTTTTCTTCATTTTTTTTATTGTTACAGTGCTCTTTAAAGCTTCATTCTGGTATCTTGTCCAGATCCATGCCTCTGACATAAACAACAGTAATCTCCAGAAATTGGAGACAAATCCACAGCCACATCCAATTCTTGGAATGCAATAGCCTAAGACTGCATTTGAATATCATTATCATATCTTTCTTTGACTTGCACGATTAAGGCTTTCTGTGGAGCTGTGGTGATGTTTGATATTATTGGGTATTATCCTTTTTCATCAACAGGTGGCGCTCTGTAGCTAGCACAGAAATGGGCCCATCCAGACGCTACAGCTTTGACGATGGTTCTCCAAAAAATCACCCAGACGTTTATTTCTTGGTTATTTCTCTCATGCATTGACTTATTGTAAATATAATTACGCTCTGTATTATGTGTTGGACATCAAATGCATAGTAAAGTTCCCAGAAACGTTATTAATGAAGATGTCATGTTTAAGCTAATATGCATACTAAGCTTAATAAGAAGTAGGGATATGTGCAATTAGGTGATATTGTAGGCCTTACAGTAAGAATGACTGAATTACAGTAGGTTTAACGGTCTACCACTGTTCTGACTAATCTTTAAAATGAAGGTGAGCATTTGATACGTGACTTGATGGCAGCTAAATGTATTATAGTCTCTGACGTTAATTTACTGTTGTCCTTCGCCTGATGCGGTTCCTTGTCTATAACTATATTGTCTGATAATGTCTATGGATAGTGAGTTTAGTTTGAAGTCTTTGGTTTATAAAACCAGCATGCTGTCTACGTTGCAGGGATGCAAACACATGTATGGTCAAAAAAGAGAGAGGTAATTGAAGCCCTCGCCCCTCGGCAAATATCCATATACTTACATTACCCCGGCCTACCCCTATAGGCACATGGAGTAAAATTAAATTCTAAAAAAATTCTTCTTCCTCTTCCTCCTGCAACGTATCCAGGGCCTTCCGTCTGGCTGCATTCATTTTCTTAAAATGTTCTTAACGTCTTTTGGCCAGAGCAGTAGTCTTGGCCTTCTCTGTACTTTCACATGTGCACTGCAGCCATACTCGGCCTGCCTCTTCTGCTTTGCCTCCGTCCTCGTCCCTCTGTCGGTCTTGTCCCTTCTCCCTGCAGCCCTAATTTTCTGGCAGAGGGTTTTGTCAACTGGCACCGTGTTGATGTCATCTCTTTTAAACATGCCAATGCCAGTCTTGCCCCTAGACCTCAGCACATATTTCACAGTCTGCACTGCATCAAAGGTAGAGATCTTCATGTTAGATATTTTAGTGTCAGTTAGATCTTTTAGTGTCAATCACATCTCCCATGAGACTAAAGGAGGACTCTACAAGTGGCCCATGGAAGATGGAGTGGGCACCTCTGATAACCTGGCTGAGAGCTAGAGCTGGATATTTCCCCAAACTCATGACATGGGCCCACTACTTCACAATGCAGTTCCCCCAGGATTTCGAGGTGTTTGTTGTGATGCAATTGCGGGAGTGGAAGTTGCGATCGAGTTGCGAATTTCCCTCTTTGTAATTATAATTGAGTTATTTGTTGAAAAATAAGTTATTAATAAACAAACATTCATTAAGGAACAAAACCATTGAGAAATGGTCCTCTAAATAACCTCACCAACATGCCAAACAAAAGATTAACAGGACTACAAAAATTTAGCAAAATAGGCTGTTCTGCCCTCTGCTTATTCAGGTCAGCAAATGTATATTGCTTGTATTGCTGTTATGGAAACGAACACAGTATAGTATTGGACTTTTACTTTGACATCTTTCAAATGTTCGTCTCGTAGGAATGTCAACAGCTGTTATCCAGAAACAGTTACGGTATGCTATGTTATGCTAAACACGTAGCCTGGATACCAGACCGAACTTAGCCCCGCCCACAACATTTGAAGTCGGGAAGTTCAGTCTGGTGTTGCTCCATTGGGGAGAAATTATCTCCGGACAGAAATTGCCGGACCAATCAAATTGTCAAGGCGGGCTTCATACGATGATTGACAGATGATCAACAGTAATGTAATCAACACACGGGTTGAATTCGTTTTCAACAAACATGGCTGCCGCTGGAGAGCTGAATTGTATAGATTCGAGTCCATTTAGACATTGACAGTGCATTCATTTTGAAAGAGGAACAGAGAAACGCGATCAAGGCATTTGTCAGTCGAAAATTTAATTTAAAGTCGTCCAATTTCAAGTAACCCATCCTTCAACACTATCTGCTACCTTATCTTCAAACAGAAAGTAACGTTAAATCTCCATTGCAACAGCTTTCGAGGGTTTGGGAAATAATCGCTGCTGATATGCTTATGTACTTGTTTGGTGGAGGCAATCCAGAATTACTGTTGATACAATTATAATCAGACCCCCCCCCCCCCCTAAAAAAAACTCGGATCTGCACGATTCACACAAGTCACCCAAACTGACGTGAAAAAAGCGGGAGGCGCCGAAAAGCGCGCTGTTTGCATCCCTGATGTTGAAGCAGCACGTAACTAATGTTGCGAACGTAACGCAGTTCAACAAGCTTTCGCTAGTGTGGCTGTGGCACCGCACAGACAGGCACGCTCACGCAGGCACCAAGGTGAAAACGGGAGATGGGCTGAAATCCTGCACACGCTGATCCCCCCCCCCCCCAACTTCTTCAGTGGTATAGAGCAGGGGTTTTCAACCGGGGGTCCACGGCCCCCTGGTGGTCCGCGACAGCATCGCAGGGGGTCCGCGACATGATGAGCCTATGTTTATAGGTTCACCATTGATTTTTTTTTTTTCATAAATTCGTTTTGATATTTCAACACATTTCCAGATTACTTTTGAATATCGTGAAAAATATCTAAAATAAGATAAATATGTCTAAAATAATATTAAGGAGATTCACGCTGACAGAACGTAGCCTTGCACCTATCCAGTCTATGGTAGCCTGTGCTTTGCTAATGTTAATGCATTGCGTCCCTAGCGTCACGCCGTACGCATATTATTCATAACGTACAGTCTCGCGCGCAAAGTTGACAAGCATCTGCATAGCCTACGTGTACTTTTGAAGTTTAGTCGAAAAAGTAATACTTTTGGTGAAGGACTGAAGTTATCTACTGTCCTTAGCTAACATTTCGTTCTAACGTTGAGTTAGCTGGTCAGAAGCACCAATGGATCGGTTTTTAGTGAGGAGAGTGACAGAGGGACAGGCTGCCACGACAGAGGGACAGGCTTCCAACAAAGCTACACGTTCACAGGATACAGGGAAACAAATTCAAAAAAGAAAAAGAAAACACAATGAAGAATACATCAAATACGGATTTACAGTGACGACAGACAGAGCAGGAGAGGAGGTACCAATGTGTTTCGTGTGTTCAACATTACTGTCAACTGAAGCCATAAAGCCGTCGAAACTATTGCGGCATATGGAGACGCATCACGTTTTCTTGAATGCCAAGCCTATTGAGTACATGCAACAGATGTTGCGTGATTTTCATATGACTTAAGTTCTGGATAAGTTGCCAGACAGAATTTCCAGAGCTTGCTGCAAATGCAATGAGGTGTCTTTTGCTCTTTCAAATACCTGTATCGGAGCGTTTTTTCTACACTGGCGTACTTGAAGAATAAGTACAGGGCAAAGCTTTAACCAGAGAATGATATGAGACTGTCGCTATCTACCATATCGCCACGAATAGACCGGCTGTGTAGACTTCACCATGCCCAGATATTACACTGACAGGTCTCCCCTCTCTCCACGCACGCACACACGCGCATGCAGGCACGCACGTACGCACACAAACACACGCGCGCGCGGGCACATCAGTGGGCCGTGGATTACTTTCTAGTCAGAATGGTGGTCCCTGGAACAAAACCAGTTGAAAACCCCTGGTATAGAGCCATGTAAGTTGCCAGCTGGCACAAACTTCTTCACTCGTGTAAATACCTGCTTATGGAGGTGAATTAAACTCACTAGCTCTGTTGTCAGAATTAGCATTGATTTGAACTTGTTGAAACTTGCTACAGAAGTTAACGTTAGCTAGTTAGCCAGTTTAGTTAACTGACAAGGTATCCGGGATACGTTACAACATTGTTTTATGTTAGATAGAAAGCAAACGACACAGTTATTCTGATTATGTTGTAGATTTGAGTTGACAGTAAATAATTTGAAAAATTCAAAAATATTATAATTACAATTATTATTAATTATTAATACAGTAAAAATTTAAACCTACAGATGTCGTATTCTTATTGACATATAGTGACAAATCGTAGCAGTGCCCATGCACATAAAGTGCACATCACTCACATACAAACGCATAGATGGATGCAAAGATTGGTGCTCTCTCACACAAACAAGTTTAATAAGATTTTAGTATGTTTAATTCAGTGCAGCTGTATTAACATGCTATCGCTGTGTATTCATAATGAGAATGGCCTTTTTACTACTTATATTGTTAGCATAAGATAATTTATGTTAGCATATAAGATAACAATGCTGAGTCACATAAATACCAACTAATTTATGCAAGCACAAACAAATACTGCTATCTTAAAGTATCAGATTAAAGAAATAAATGTAATACAATAAACTAGCTCAAGTTAGCATAATGCATGGCTGGTTTTACCTGAGCAACGTGTTGGCTCAGTAGGGGACATCCAGTGCATAAACAGCTCTTTAGCTTAAAGTAACACTATGCAACAATTTGACACTTTTTGAGGTATGGTCTTATAGGCAACTAGTTTTAGTATCATCCTCACATTAATTTTGATAGCATATGAGTGCTGCTTTAAAACATTTAATCTTGCTTGCAATTTTCAAGATAGAATTGTAGAAGTGAACCGACTCTTTGGTTGTTTTTATGCGCATTTCAGTGAAATTTAAGGATGATCTAAGACACTTTACCAAGAAGTAGCCCAATTTACTTGACTTCACCCCAAGCTATTCAATATACAATGGATTTCCCCAGAATTTAAGATACATATTCTTACACATGTACTGTGACTGTGACATTGTCTGCCCTTTTTAACACAAGCTACCTGTTGACATTCTGCTGACAGTAGAATCCATTATGGGGGATTTGGAGGGAGTAATTTACAAGTATGTGACAGTGCATGGGTGAAAAAAGACCGTTATTATCGCTGTGATTGTTTAAAACTCGCAATCGAAATACAGTGTTTCCATGATTAATGCTTAGCTGGATGACCAACACTCAAAAAAGCATGCACAACTCTGCTTGTTGTCTTTTGGAATGCTTTAATAATTTTGTTGAGGCAAAAGGTTACGGAAAGAAAGAAAGAAATACATGTTCAGTAAGGCATCAGAGTGCCATCATGATGGACATGATTCATAGGTAGGAAATGATGATAGATTGAATTAGTGATTATTCTGGACTGATGAGAACACTAGTGGTTTCTTCAGGCATCGACCTTAGCCACTTTGTCCTCAAGCTTCTCCACTGCAGACTTCTCCACATCTAAACACAGAAGAGTCAGACTTGGTTCAGTTCATTAATCCTCTAGCAGCTACTGATATGTTCTTGTACATTCTTATATTCATGACATAAACATGCAGAATATTTAATCTGGTATATATGTATTTGTATTTATTGACAGATACTGTAAGTCCGTAGTCTGCAATGGTCTACCATGTTAACCATATTAACACAAGCATCTAACACTATGCTTAGTGAAGAACAGAATTAGTTTCCCGTTTGTCGGCTGTCATTGCCAGCTTTACTTTCAAACTGGGTTTGACTGTTTCACATCTGGATTTCGGGGACAAAATGAAAATGAATTATGAATTAATTATTATATAAAAAAGGGCATAACTAGTGTTGGCATTTAACCTTTCAGCGTGATAGGCCCCAGCACCATGATGGCCATCTGGAGCTGAGAGCCCAGGCTTCGAATCTTGCGGGTGCGGCAACCCTGGCAACAGCGGGAGCTGTAGTCGTTCGCAGGACAGATTAGGACCTTGCACTGCAAGTACACAGAGGGGTGTGCCCGCAGGAACTTGAAAGCCTGGAAGCTGAACCGTGCGTAACTACGTGAACCGCTCACGTGGGTGGAGAACGTGTTGTCTCTCGGACACCTGGCAGAGAATAACAGCGTCAGAATCAGTGTCATTGTATGACCACTGCGGCTGAACACGCTGTGCTGTCACTTGGACACCTGGTAGAAATACTTCATAAACCAACCGTAACGGATTTGGTTTGGCACTTTAATTTCTGTCGCCATATTACCACAGTGGTAAACACTTGGGGCCTCATTTAACCGCAAATAACGCACGGTATTTTGCATCCTATTTATCAAACAAGAACATCGTCGCATCATCTGCGCCTAAAACCGCCCATTAGTGTTATTTAGCGCTCCGCTAAAATAGGGAAGAAAGAGCCTACGTGTTCCACCATGGATGATGAGCTAAAATTACAATTAGAGCTTTTGGTTGACGAGGTTACAGCAAACTAACCCAGGTAAATATAGAAACTCATAAATATTTCTCCGTTTAGCCCTTCCGTCCACATTAAAAGTTGTGATCACTTTGAATTCGAGACTGTCTTTTATTGGTGAGCTGATTTTGGGAAATTAAACTTTTCAGCGAACATTGAGTTTCTGGGTTGCTATGGTTACCCCTCAGGGTGCCTGTGCAGCTTCATATTAACGAGTTTATGTTCACGAGTTCATATTCACACATATTAACATGAGTTAATCACACACAGGCAACTGCAAACTGTTAAGATAGTTCCCTATAGCTAGAGATAGCTAGGATAGTTAATAGCCAGGTTAACTGCTCCATAGCATCCCGTTAAATAGTCTGGTAAGAATACACGACACCCCTTACTTTAAAACGGCGCATTCCAACACTGAAAACCAGGCTTTTCAAAAATGCTGCCCTAGGCAGATACATTTGAAAACTGGAGTAGTAGCGTGGACAGGGCAGGGACAACTGACATTTTTCAGACGTTCAGTTTGCTTGAACTATGGGTGAAAATACGGTTTAAAGTAATTCTGGGTAAAGCGTGGCCGAACAACTAGCTGGTGGGACAATGTTGTAGGCTATGCCTATATTAAATGATATATCAAATATAAACAGTTTAAAAAAAAAAACATTTCTGATCACATCGTTTTCATTTAGCAGCTGATATGTCATGCTGAAACACCTCTTGTTTTGTTACTTATACATAATTAGGCGCACTTTACGCATCTCCTCCCATCTCTTTGCGACGAACACCCACTTTCCCTTATACCCTCCCAGCAGCGGTAAATCTAAAGTGCGCCACCTTTGTTAATACGGTTTTAGGTTTTTACCCGCTATTTTACGCCTGAAACGGGAGCAATCCTGTTAGTAAATGAGGCCCTTGGAGAGGAGGGAGGGGGGTGAGAAATGTCTACCCCAGTAGTCTTACCCATTGACCAGTAGATAATAGGCGCGGTAGTCAGCATAGTCATGTGGGTTTGGTGAAGCCACACATGTGTCCAGGAAGAATCAACTGAGAATTAACAAGGTCCTGTGGCCAGACAGCCCTCAAGTCGGTGTCATGCCGGACTCACACCGTCACGAGTCTCTTCAGCACCCTCTAGAGGGCACGCTAAACAGAACCCTGTCTCACTTTGTTGTTGTCAACAAAAGCACATGGCCAAGTCAGACAGCTTCAACGAGTCAAGGCTGGCAGGCAATCATCACCACCCAAACCTGTCTTTCGGTTGCCCTCGGGGACGGGGACGGGGGGGGGGACGTGTCCCCCCCTACCATAAAGTTGTCCCCCCCAACAATCATTGAAAAAAAAAAAAAAAATTGAAAAAAATATTAATATTTAATAAAAGCATTACGACACAAGCGGTGCTAATTATAAACGTAAAACAATGTGTTTTTTAAGTGTTGAAAAATCATGATCCCCCTATTCCTCAAAGTGGTTTGGTTCACGCTGTTTCCAACAGGCGGGGGTACCGGCAGCTCCGTGTTTTAGTCAATCAGCCCAGTACATGGTCAGATTGTGAGATTGTTTCCTCCTCTCTGCCCTGTCATTGCCGCTATGATACACGATATGTAAAGAGATTGACCTCATTCTCGAACACAGTTAAGAACATGTAAAGTGATTTGTTTTCTAAACTCCATTTTCGAAGTTCCTGGGACAATTCTGGCAATCATGAAAGTTTTCTCATCTGGGATTCGTTCTTAACTTTGAACAGAATTTAAGAACGCTAAATATCAGTCATAAATCAGCCAGATTGGTTTGCTCCCGTGTTCTTAAGGGCTGAATTTGTGAGAAATCGTTGGTGATTGCGTTCACATCAATTCTACATTCTATATAGCATACAAATCAAATAGTGAGACACTGGCAGTCAGTCTGCTCTCTATATTTAGTTTGAAATATTGTATTGAGAAACATATGATTTAACAGTGAAATTGACAATTATATGTTTCCTTTTCAAAAACTATAATTTCACAAAACTTTTCTGTTAGCCATTTCTGATATGCAGTAGCTATGTAGATACTAAAGCTAGCTTCGTTTGTTGTTTCCATGGTAACAGGAGCTGTCTCAGAATAATTCGCTTTTCTGTTGGCTATTTCTGATATGCAGCACACGAACGTACGAGAACTGAGGGCAAAGAAAACGTGCATGGTCTTGGTCATGCATATTTCAAATTGTGTATATGTACAAACATTTGTATATTTGAATGTGTGCATTTTACTGCTATAAAAAATATAGAAAGCAGGTGTTTTGATGGTTGTTTACATTTGCCCTCTCTGTCAGTAGTTTGATTTGTATGATTTGCAGATTCTGTTCCGTTTTTCTCAATGATGGTCAATTATTAGTAGTTAAAGAAGCACTATTTCGATCATTTAGATTTCGTTTCAGTATTTCAAAGTGAATGAGCTGTGGGAGCACAAGAACAGTGAGCGTCTAGCAGCGATTAACATAGAGCCAGAGCCAAGTTGCAAAGGAGCGTTAGAAATGCTCTGCTTAAATGTATTAGCTTTAGTAGCTGTAGCTAGATAAACACTGCCACCCTGTGGACAGTAGATGCGATAGAAGACGCTGTTTAGTTTACTTTTTATTGTTGAACTGATCTACCACGGGAGAAGACGTTCATGCAGCTGAATTCCTCCTTGAAGAGCCTTCGTTTGCGTTTGAACTTTGGACATTATTTGTCTGTGAGTAGATATTTTGTGTTAGTACATTTAATGCCTTTTAGAGAATTTAAAAATGACGTCGAATTTCTGTTTGTAAATGTTATTAGAATTCGGTATTTAGCAGCTAAGTTATGCTAGCTCTCGTGACAGCAATTTTTTCATGTCCCCCCCTAGGAATTACTCTCTGAAATGTTACCATGTATTGTCCCCCCCTACAATGAAATGGGATCTCCGCCCCTGTATGTATTATTATATTTTCAAATTTTCTAATTATTTTCAAATTTGTGGACGTCAGATAGACCTTGTTAATTCCCGGGTGAAGAGATGCGCTTGACCCCGGTATGAGAAAACTAACATCTTTTCATTCTTAAACCCCTTCACTGTTAGGCATACACAGCCCCAAGGAGCCTTTGTATCTCTGGTGCTTGGCCGCTAAACATCCAAACGTAGCCCTACTAGGGCTGTCAACGAATATTCTAAATTCGAATACATATTCGAATAGTTGTTAAAAACAGAGTTTCGAATGTGAAAATTAATATTCGAATGTAAAAAAAAGAAAAAACACCACAGCGGCAGCAGTGGCGCAACTGTCTGCTTTGCGGGTGGGCACGCGCCTGAGGTCAGGGACAGGTCACAGGAGTCGCACTGTCTGGCACAGCGTCACTGCTGACAGTTGACTTGCGTGGAAGATGGCAGAAAGTGTAGAACCCAGCTTGACCGCTGCAGAGAAAGTGATTGTAACCCCCAAAAATCTAAAGAGTGATGTCTGGAAATATTTCGGATTTTGGTCAGTTGATGGTAAACTTGTTGAGCCTACAGCTAAAGTAGTGAGTAAGCTATGTAAGCTAGAGTTAGCTTACCATTCAACAACTAGCAACTTGAGGCTACATCTCCAAAATGTGCACCCAAGTGAATATGGCACTCTGAGATTCTTCTGAATGAAGAGTGCGTTACAAATAAAATGCATTATTATTATTATAATATGTGGAACTTCAGCGAAACAGCCACGTCTGGATACATATTTTGGCCCGTCCGCCACAAGTTCGTTGTCTGCGGCACGACAGGAGGCCTGCACGCAAAAATGTATTTCGTTCATATGCAAGGACATGAGGCCGATCAGTGTGGTGGATTGGATAGGCTTCAGGGAGTTCTGTGAAGCACTGGAACCGAGGTACCGTATCCCTAGCCGTGGAACAGTCACCAAAAGAATCGTAGAATTGTATAACAGTGTGTGCCTCATTTTATTTAACGTTAACAGAAACATTGCTAGTGTGGGCTAGTCGCTACTGTACTGACTGTATATTGCATGGATAAAATAGACTAGATAGGCTACAACAGCTTTATGCACTGGTTTTATTTTTTGCCGTTTCATGCCAAGGAAAAGTTCCTACAACCCCAGTATACTGTAAAACTTCAATTAATGTTAATAATATTTGTTTCAATCACTGAATGAAGCCTGCCATATTTGGGACAAGAATCGCGACCTTAAATTGCTTGCACAAAACTCTTGATCAGCACTCAGCATTTGTTTATTGTTGTCGTTCATTTAAACCGATATGCGCAGAGAGAGCGACGATGCGGGAGAGAGAGAGAGAGAGAGAGAGAGAGAGAAAGAGTGCGTGTGTGCGAGCGAGAGGCCAAGGTCTGCCATTAGTTCATTTACTTATTTTTGTGTAGGTAATATGTTGTTAAATATGTTTAAACTTAAATAAATTACCTATACAAGTAGTTATGTCTCGTTGTATTAATTTGTCCTGTTATTGACGTGCCTAATGCGCAACCAGATATTCGAATATGTTCGAATATATGTGTTTTTTTAAAGGGAATATTCAAACGTAATTTTTGAGCAATTTTGACAGCCCTTAAGCACTACCCTGGCAGACTTAATGGTGTCAACAGTTGTGAATGTGCTTGAGTACCCAGTAACTACCCAGTCAACCTGCAGCTACCTACATACTTCTTATTCTTAGCACACACTGACAAAAGGAGCTTTCTTTATCCATAAAGACAGATGCGCAGCCTTACCTTGACAGACTACCCCAGCATCTTCATGGTGGCCACAGTTATGGTTGCCATGGCCATTATGTCTGCACTGAGAGAGAGACGACTCATGGCCAGTGCAGCTGACATCATCCAGCCAGATCTGTCCACTGCCCTGTCCAAAATGAGCAGTGGAATGAGCTGTCAGGGCTGGTCCACAGCCCATCTGTCTGCAAACCACTTCAGCATCAAGTATGTTCCATCTGTCATCGCACACAGTGCCCCAGGTGCCACGGACCTGTACCTCCACTCTCCCAGAGCAGGCGCTGTTGCCCCCAACGAGTCGTATATCCGGTATGTTCGCTACAGTAAAAATGTGAAGGATTAAAGTGAGGGGAGGGGGGGGACACAAAGAAGGCATTACATGACCATATTTTTTTGTCACGCAGAGCAATCAACACTGTTTGCTTTAGCTTGTCTGGGATGTTCGCTTTAATTGGCCGAACACAAGGCTCTTGAACTGTACCAGTATTTGTTAGTTTATAATGTGAGTGGTCAGTTTCATCTTAAGCATTTTAGCCATTCTTAAGGTCACTGTTACCTTATGGATTTCATCTAAAAAGACAAACTCAGTCTTTGTGTTTATGTTTCACTGTTAGGGGCATCACTGAGAAATGTTTTCATATTTTAACATAAAATGAACTTCCAGTTTACAATGCATAGAAGCGTATTCACTGAATGCATTCCTTTCAAATATAGAATCAGGTAGGAATCAGAAGTAAGGAAGAATGGCAACATGTGGAACTGCAGATATATAGCCATTGTACTGACGTATTTATATGATATTTTCTGTTTAAGAATAGCTTTAATACGCATCTGTGTGACACCAAATTAAATAAACATAATCGTGTCATGAACAAAATTGTTGCCACCTGAAACAGTGGGTAAATAAAGAGTTGTAGTTCATAACAGAAATGTTCATCTGTGGCACCTGAAATGTTTACTGAAGTAATGCTTTTTCATATCTGTGATGTATTTCTACACTTTTAGTGACTTACCCTCATAAGAGTACTCAGCATAGAATCCTGAACTAGTTACAGAGGAGTCAGTTGTGAAAACGACTGTCATATCATTTCCGGTGGAGTTGACCACTCTGTTGTTTTGATTACCGCACATTTTTGCGAGGAGTGGGGAGGAGGTTGTAGGGCCGTTATAGACACTGACGGAATCATAGGCACAGT
The DNA here is from genome assembly GCF_900700415.2 of Clupea harengus. NCBI lineage: Eukaryota > Metazoa > Chordata > Actinopteri > Clupeiformes > Clupeidae > Clupea > Clupea harengus. The sequence goes on along the minus strand of NC_045164.1, from coordinate 24,734,855 downwards.
TTTGATGATTCTCCAAGCTGTGTAGGGATTCAAAGGAGAGGAGGAAGTCACAAATCGGTGATGAGGCTGTACTTTAGAATGACCAAGAGCACTCACTTTTAAGAGTATGGAGGAATAGGACATGGTAGAAATACTTTTTAAAGTAAAAGACAATGGGGACTGAAAATAAGGTCACTTTTATTTAAAATCAGTACTGTCAACTAGTTCATCTATAGATTGAAGTCGGTGAGTTTCCACTAATATTTTAATGTGGTATTGTTATCAATTACCTTACAAGACGATGTAATATTCCACTACACAGTACTCATTCTAAAAATATGAATTACAGTCAAAATAAACTTTCCTTTGCAACATTGCAAATGTAAAACTGAGAAAAAAAGCTTTCACCTGAGGTTGTGGAAATTGATAGTTATGACACCATTGCCCATGGCCATGATTCGCCATGTGCAGTTCATGTTGTTGGTGTACTGATGAGGATAGTTGAGGCTGGAAAACTCTCCTCTAGATTGGGTTAAGTACCCACCGCAAGATTGTGTGGCTGAAAAAGCCAGCAAAAAGAAAACAGAAACATAGACATTGAATTGAATTAGTGACATATTTTGATCCCATCATGGCAGAGGCGAAATCTCAGAATGACTAAAGTCTATGAGACTTAAGTGTTAAGAAACCTTATACCTGTCCTTACTTCTTTCTTCTTTCTTTAATTACTACTTAAACCTTTCCTTCCGTCCTTCCTTCCTAAAACTATAATCACAGTAAAATAATGAATGAGATGTCATGAACAAAATTGTTGCTACCTGAAACAGTTGGTACTTCAGTGGTCCAGTAACCTGGAGAGAAAATAAAGAGTTGTATTAATTTGTCCTGTTATTGACGTGCATAATGCGCAACCAGATATTCGAATATGTGTTTTTTTAAAGGGAATATCCAAACGTGATTTTTGAGCAATTTTGACAGCCCTAAGCCCTACCCTGGCAGACTGCCCCCAGCATCTTAATGGTGTCAACAGTTGTGAATGTGCTTGAGCACCCAGTAACTACCCAGTCAACCTGCAGATACCTACATACTTCTTATTCTTTGCACACACTTACAAAAGGAGCTTTCTTTATCCCTAAAGACAGATGTGCAGCCTTACCTTGACAGACTACCCCAGCATCTTCCTGGTGCCTACAGTTATGGTTGCCATGGCCAATATGTCTGCACTGAGAGAGAGACGACTCATGGCCATTGCACCTGACTTCATCCAGCCAGATCTGTCCACTGCCCTGTCCAAAATGAGCCATCATTGGAGCGCTCAGGGCTGGTCCACAGCCCACCTGTCTGCAAACCACTTCAGCATCAACTATGTCCCAGCCGTCATCGCACACAGTGCCCCAGGTGCCACGGACCTGTACCTCCACTCTCCCAGAGCAGGCGCTGTTGCCCCCAACTAGTCGTATATCCGGTATGTTCGCTACAGTAAAAATGTGAAGGATTAAAGTGAGGGGAGGGGGGGGACACAAAGAAGGCATTACATGACCATATTTTTTTGTCACGCAGAGCAATCAACACTGTTTGCTTTAGCTTGTCTGGGATGTTCGCTTTAATTGGCTGAACACAAGGCTCTTGAACTGTATTTGTTTGTTAAAATGTGAGTGGTCAGTTTCATCTTAGGCATTTTAGCCATTCTTAAGGTCACTGTTACCTTATGGATTTCATCTAAAAAGACAAACTCAGTCTTTGTGTTTATGTTTCACTGTTAGGGGCATCACTGAGAAATGTTTTCATATTTTAACATAAAATGAACTTCCAGTTTCCAATGCGTAGAAGCGTTTTCACTGAATGCATTCCTTTCAAATATAGAATCAGGTAGGAATCAGAAGTAAGGAAGAATGGCAACATGTTGAACTGCAGATATATAGCCATTGTACTGATGTGATTTATATGATATTTTCTGTTTAAGAATAGCTTTAATAAGCATCTGTGTGACACCAAATTAAATAAACATAATCGTGTCATGAACAAAATTGTTGCCACCTGAAACAGTGGGTAAATAAAGAGTTATAGTTCATAACAGAAATGTTCATCTGTGGCACCTGAAATGTTTACTGAAGTAATGCTTTTGCATATCTGTATTTCTACACTTTTAGTGACTTACCCTCATAAGAGTACTCAGCATAGAATCCTGAACTAGTTACAGAGGAGTCAGTTGTGAAAACGACTGTCATATCATTTCCGGTGGAGTTGACCACATGGTTGTTTTGATTACCGCACATTTTTGCGAGGAGTGGGGAGGAGGTTGTAGGGCCGTTATAGACACTGACGGAATCATAGGCACAGTTTTGATGATACTCCAAGCTGTGTACGGATTCAAAGCAGAGGAGGAAGTCACAAATCGGTGATGAGGCTGTACTTTAGAATGACCAAGAGCACTCACTTTTAAGAGTATGGAGGAATAGGACATGGTAGAAATACTTTTTAAAGTAAAAGACAATGGGGACTGAAAATAAGGTCACTTTTATTTAAAATCAGTACTGTCAACTAGTTCATCTATAGATTGAAGTCGTGAGTTTCCACTAATATTTTAATGTGGTATTGTTATAAATTACCTTACACGACGATGTAATATTCCACTACACAGTACTCATTCTAAAACTATGAATTACAGTCAAAATAAACTTTCCTTTGCAACATTGCAAATGTAAAACTGAGAAAAAAAGCTTTCACCTGAGGTTGTGGAAATTGATAGTTATGACACCATTGCCCATGGCCATGATTCGCCATGTGCAGTTCATGTTGTTGGTGTACTGATGAGGATAGTTGAGGCTGGAAAACTCTCCTCTAGATTGGGTTAAGTACCCACCGCAAGATTGTGTGGCTGAAAAAGCCAGCAAAAAGAAAACAGAAACATAGACATTGAATTGAATTAGTGACATATTTTGATCCCATCATGGCAGAGGCGAAATCTCAGAATGACTAAAGTCTATGAGACTTAAGTGTTAAGAAACCTTATACCTGTCCTTACTTCTTTCTTCTTTCTTTAATTACTACTTAAACCTTTCCTTCCGTCCTTCCTTCCTAAAACTATAATCACAGTAAAATAATGAATGAGATGTCATGAACAAAATTGTTGCTACCTGAAACAGTTGGTACTTCAGTGGTCCAGTAACCTGGAGAGAAAATAAAGAGTTGTATTAATTTGTCCTGTTATTGACGTGCATAATGCGCAACCAGATATTCGAATATGTGTTTTTTTAAAGGGAATATTCAAACGTGATTTTTGAGCAATTTTGACAGCCCTAAGCCCTACCCTGGCAGACTGCCCCCAGCATCTTAATGGTGTCAACAGTTGTGAATGTGCTTGAGCACCCAGTAACTACCCAGTCAACCTGCAGATACCTACATACTTCTTATTCTTTGCACACACTTACAAAAGGAGCTTTCTTTATCCCTAAAGACAGATGTGCAGCCTTACCTTGACAGACTACCCCAGCATCTTCCTGGTGCCTACAGTTATGGTTGCCATGGCCAATATGTCTGCACTGAGAGAGAGACGACTCATGGCCATTGCACCTGACTTCATCCAGCCAGATCTGTCCACTGCCCTGTCCAAAATGAGCCATCATTGGAGCGCTCAGGGCTGGTCCACAGCCCACCTGTCTGCAAACCACTTCAGCATCAACTATGTCCCAGCCGTCATCGCACACAGTGCCCCAGGTGCCACGGACCTGTACCTCCACTCTCCCAGAGCAGGCGCTGTTGCCCCCAACTAGTCGTATATCCGGTATGTTCGCTACAGTAAAAATGTGAAGGATTAAAGTGAGGGGAGGGGGGGGACACAAAGAAGGCATTACATGACCATATTTTTTTGTCACGCAGAGCAATCAACACTGTTTGCTTTAGCTTGTCTGGGATGTTCGCTTTAATTGGCTGAACACAAGGCTCTTGAACTGTATTAGTTTGTTAAAATGTGAGTGGTCAGTTTCATCTTAGGCATTTTAGCCATTCTTAAGGTCACTGTTACCTTATGGATTTCATCTAAAAAGACAAACTCAGTCTTTGTGTTTATGTTTCACTGTTAGGGGCATCACTGAAAAATGTTTTCATATTTTAACATAAAATGAACTTCCAGTTTCCAATGCGTAGAAACGTTTTCACTGAATGCATTCCTTTCAAATATAGAATCAGGTAGGAATCAGAAGTAAGGAAGAATGGCAACATGTGGAACTGCAGATATATAGCCATTGTACTGATGTATTTATATGATATTTTCTGTTTAAGAATAGCTTTAATAAGCATCTGTGTGACACCAAATTAAATAAACATAATCGTGTCATGAACAAAATTGTTGCCACCTGAAACAGTGGGTAAATAAAGAGTTGTAGTTCATAACAGAAATGTTCATCTGTGGCACCTGAAATGTTTACTGAAGTAATGCTTTTGCATATCTGTATTTCTACACTTTTAGTGACTTACCCTCATAAGAGTACTCAGCATAGAATCCTGAACTAGTTACAGAGGAGTCAGTTGTGAAAACGACTGTCATATCATTTCCGGTGGAGTTGACCACTCTGTTGTTTTGATTACCGCACATTTTTGCGAGGAGTGGGGAGGAGGTTGTAGGGCCATTATAGACACTGACGGAATCATAGGCACAGTTTTGATGATTCTCCAAGCTGTGTAGGGATTCAAAGGAGAGGAGGAAGTCACAAATCGGTGATGAGGCTGTACTTTAGAATGACCAAGAGCACTCACTTTTAAGAGTATGGAGGAATAGGACATGGTAGAAATACTTTTGAAAGTTAAAAAAAATGGGGAAACAAAAATAAGGTAACTTATTTAAAATCAGTACTGTCAACTAGTTCATCTGTAGATTGAAATCGCTGAGTTTCCACTAATATTTTAATGTGGTATTGTTATCAATTACCTTACAAGACGATGTAATATTCCACTACACAGTACTCATGTATGAATTACAGTCAAAATAAACTTTACTCTGCATTTGATATGCAACATTGCAAATGTAAAAGGTTTAACTGAGAAAAAAAGCTTTCACCTGAGGTTCTGAAAATTGATAGTTATGACACCATTGCCCATGGCCATGATTCGCCATGTGCAGTTAATGTTGTTGGGGTAGTGGTCAGGATAGTTGAGGCTGGAAAACTCTCCTCTAGATTGGGTTAAGTACCCACCGCAAGATTGTGTGGCTGAAAAAGCCAGCAAAAAGAAAACAGAAACATAGACATTGAATTGAATTAGTGACATATTTTGATCCCACCATGGCAGAGGCAAAATCTCAGAATGACTAAAGTCTATGAGACTTAAGTGTCATGAAACCTTATACCTGTCCTTACTTCTTTCTTCTTTCCTTAATTACTACTTAAACCTTTCCTTCCTTCCTTCCTAAAACTATAATCACAGTAAAATAATGAATGAGATGTCATGAACAAAATGTATGCCACCTGAAACAGTTGGTACTTCAGTGGTCCAGTAACCTGGAGAGCAAATAAAGAGTTATAGTTCATGTAATCATTCTGCACCGTCTTTACCTTAACATTTACATTCAGTCATTTGGTAGACACTTTTTTCCAAAGTGACTTGTAAGTAAAGTACAATGAAGGCAAATGGCAGTTCAGTGAGAAACACATTTAAAACAAAATGTCATGAAAAAATATCTTTTCTTTCTTTTTATAGGACATAAGCGTCAGATAGGAAAGAGAGAATATTTACAAGGGTGTGAAGCCTGAGTTATCTTTTGAAAACATAGACCTTACTTTCATACATAGTTGCATTGTGTCACAGATAGATTCTATTGTATCACAACTGATCACGCATCCTCCTTCAGACAGCATAGAGAATACCTGTAATAAACCAAAACAAGTGCTGTAGTGCTTACCTTGAACAGCAGCAGAGCTGCAGAGCAGAAGAATCACTGAGCTCATCTCCATCTTTCTTCTCAGCTTGAATGTGTCCTCAAGCGTCCTGCTTCAGGCCTATATACTCAACTTCAGACCTCAAGGGCATGACCATAGGCAGAGATCCCGGGGGGGACAGGGGCGACGTGTCCCCCCCAACAATCATTGTAAACACAAATAAATATTTTTTAATAATATAGTAATATTAAATAAAAGCACGACAACACAAGCGGTGCTAATTATAAACGTAAAACAATGTGTTTTTTTAAGTGTTGAAAAATAATGACTCCCCCATTCCTCAAAGTGGTTTGGTTCACATGCTGTTTCCAACGGGCGGGGCTACCGGCAGCTCCATGTTTCAGTCAACCAGCCCAGTTCACGGTCTGCTAAATGACTAAATGTAAATGTGGCAATTTCTGGCATTCATGAAAAGTTTTCTTATCTGGGATTCATTCTTAAGTTTGAACAGAATTTAAGAACGCTAAATAGCAGCCAAAAATCGGCCAGATTGGAGCGCGCCCATGTTCTTAAGGGCTGAATTTGTGAGAATTTGTTGGTAATTGTGTTCACGTCAATTCTCAGACATCCTCGGATTTAAATAATTATAATAGTAAAAAAATACGACAATATTTGTAATCATTTATAGTCATGATTCTACGAGGCATCGTGATGTCCTAACATTAATGAAAGCACTACACAAACACTGCAAATGGCATTGAATAAATAAACTAGAATATGCATTTCCTGAAGGAAATACCAGTGCATGAAATCCAAAAGTTAAGAAAGAAAGAAGAAAGGAAAGAAGAGTGAACAAGAGTGAAAGAAGAGTGAAAGAAGAGTGAACAAGAGTGGCTATGGATAAAGACAGTAAAGAGAGTGTGAAGAGGGAAAAGTTTGAAAGAAGGAAAGAAAATGGACTGAAGTAGAGAGATGGAATGTGAGAAAGAGGAGTTGGAGAGGGATAGAATAAAATAAGTGGATGAGGTTGTACAGAGAGAGGGAATGACTGAAAATAGGAAAGAGAATGGACATAGGGGAGGAGGGAGATGTTAGAATGATCAATGGATAAAGTGGAAGATATAGACTTGTAACTTGTAACATGAAGGAAGTAAAGGAAATGGAAGGGAGGATAGAGGACTGTTAAGTCAAAGAGGGCTGACAAAAAAAGTTGAAAAAAGAGGAGGAATTGATGGAGAAAGTAATTGAAAGAAGAAAAAAAGAAGAGTGAACAAGAGTGGCTATGAATAAAGACAGTAAAGAGAGAGTGAAGAGGGAAAATACTGAAATAAGGAGAGAAAATGGAGTGAAGCAGAGAGGAGTGTGCCCACACATAATGACAGACAGATGCTGTCAAACTCGCAGAGGTCATCATTCTTGGTATGTTTTCTCATCCGAGACCTATTTAAAAAGGCCTTTGTGTTATACAAAGAAAGTCATGCAAAGAAATTCAGGCTTTATTACAGGTGGAAGGTTTCGAAGGATTACTGGCATCTTTATGTATCTTTCAGTGACTCATTTTGTAGATTTGAGGACACATAAAGAGGGCGTTTCATAGTATGTCACTAAAATATGTTGCCATGCCACAGATGGAAGGTGGTGGGAAATTGCATGACTAATGAAACATCAGCATGATGGAACTGAAACGAAAATAAAACACATGCCAGCGAATAATGTGATTACGTGATCGGTTCAGTCCATTTCACAAGAAACCAAATGTACACAGAAACTGGCACAAGTTACTGTTGGCAATCACAGGAGGTATGTAGGTACATTGTGTACTTGTATGTATTCTGTGTGATCACCTGGTGAGCCGTGGCATATTGCCGGTGAGCTGACTCAAAAACATGTGCTGTAATTATGGCTGACCCCTAAAAATGAGGGTGCCAAAGTAGTCTTCATAGTGGGCCATGGCTCCAGTATATTCTCTGTACTGAAGTGAGAAGTATAACCCAGACCAAAGATGGAGTCTTCCTGAAATCTATGTTTTTAAACCCTCTGGAGCCTGCTATCCTGCTCTGATTGTAAGCTATATGCAACGATAAGCCATGCTGTAGTGAGACCCGGCCCTGAATGGCACTATTATCAGAATATGAATATGTTTACTCTGTATATAATATTACTACTACCTCATTCACTTCATTTTTCTCATTTTCATTTCACTTACTACCACCACTTATACTTACACCTGCACTTTATAGTATATACTTATCATATCTACACTACCTACTTCAATTGCTGCTAGTCTTGTATCAATACTGTTCATATTCCATATCTATTTCTTACTGTACATGTCTTATTTATCTACATATTCCACTTTACATATGCACATACTCTGCTTTTTTGCACTTCTGGTTAGATGCTAAACTGCATTTACTTGTACTCTGTGCAATGACAATAAAGTTGAATCTAATCTAATATGAGTGAAGCACTAGGCGGCACTGTGCAAATTGAATTTGTATGATTGGCGCTGTTCACAACAAATATCACTTTTGATCAAAAGGGAAAGATATAACCCACACCAAAGATGGAGATCTCCTAGAACCTCTTCATGTTTGTGCAAAAAAATGACTTCTTGAACTGCACCACTCAGACCATCTAAAACAAATATTACTTTTGATCTGTTGTCATCTCTCCTGCTCTCTGGTTGAGTAAGAGACATTTGACGGCCGCACTCCCTGATAAACGCAGCATATCATCCCTTTCTCCTTCTCTCACACTAGTTGTCTGTGTGCCTGTGTCCCATGGTCAATATGCCAAGTTTGAGCATTAGGTATAACAATTCCACGGAACCACTCCAGTAAATCAAGTATGCTGACATTCCCCACCCAAAACAGTGGGAGTCACCCTGTTAGCTATGTAGGTGACTGGTAGAACAATTGCTTCTCTGTATAGGCTAAAGATATGAATTTAACTGAGGAAATCAGTTCTTGCGACTTCTATAAAAAATAAAAGCACTTAAACTATGATTGGTAATGTTTGTATAAGGCACAAAGAGGCTTTGTTACTGAAGAACATACCATCACAGCTTAACGGATGTGTCATCTGCTCACCCACACACACACACACACACACGAACATTCATGTCCAGTCAGTGAAAGAACAAAGCCCAATTATGGTCCAAATATTTATGATTCATAATATAACACTGCTCATAATACCTTTTTGCTCATTATGTTGTTGCAGTGATGGACAAAATTAGATTATAACTTTTGAAAACATTTTAATAGAACTTGAATTTATTTAAATCTAGTAGTAGATATGTCCAAAATAATCAATAATATTTTAACAATGATAAAGGTTGTAGTTAATTTTTTTTTAAAGTCTGCTGTGAAAGTGTAAAGTGTACTGTGTGTTATACAAGAATACATCTTGTATATTGAGTTAAGATTCATTTTATATGTGTTCTTTATGTGAAATGAATAAATTTCATGCATCAAGCTACTTGAAATACAATGGGATCAACTAACCCAAAACCGCTCTCTCTCGTATTCTCACAATTATTGTTCCTCTAAATGACTGGAGCCCACTTGTGTGAGTGATTACACTGTCCAAAATCAATCATATTCAGTGAAATGTGGATATAAGCAGAGGTCCACTCACACACAAACAATCGCCCTTTTTTTTAAGAAACTATTCAAAATAAAACAAATGTTGCCAACAAGTGAAGACCTATTTCTTTGGAAAGAAAGATATTGCGAAGAACAGGGGTGTCATTTTACATCTGACTTTCATGACGTGACATTTCTTTTAAGTTAAGTTCACCAATGTCTCAAGCAGGTAAAGGGAGCCTTTGTGTCATGCAGAAGATTTGGCTGAATGTGCAGGGGTCAAACGCTGCATATTCATCATGAATTTGAACTCATTTACTCAAACAAATTGACCTTGAACCACAAATCAATCATGTGCAACTGGAGTCTGATTTATATGTATTCAGTGCTGCGTGGAAGCCTATGTGGATATAAGCAGAGGTCCGCTCACACACAAACAATCACCCTTTTTTTAGGAAACCATTCAAAATCAAACAAATTGTTGCCAACAAGTGAAGACCTATTTCTTTGGAAAGAAAGATATTGCAAAGAACAGGGGTGTCATTCAATGATATATGCAAAATTATAGGATGGCTCTGGACATTCTGGATTTTTTGTACCCTAGGCGGGGACAGCCCAAAGGTGATTTTCCTCAGGTGGAGGCTCAGGGTCACTTCTGATAATCACTTGTGTCTGTGTGTGTGTGTGTGTGTGTGTGTGTGTGTGTGTGTGTGTGTGTGTGTGTCCCTCTCAGGATGTTTTACCATCCAACTCTCTGACCTGTGTCTGTGTGTGTGTGTGTGTGTGTGTGTGTGTGTGTGTGTGTGTGTGTGTGTGTGTGTGTGTGTGTCCCTCTCAGGATGTTTTACCATCCAACTCTCTGACCTGTGTCTGTATGTGTGTGTGTGTGTGTGTGTGTCCCTCTCAGGATGTTTTACCATCCAACTCTCTGACCTGTGTGTGTGTGTGTGTGTGTGTGTGTGTGTGTGTGTGTCTGTGTGTGTGTGTGTGTGTGTCTGTGTGTGTGTGTGTCCCTCTCAGGATGTTTTACCATCCAACTCTCTGACCTGTGTGTGTGTGTGTGTGTGTGTATGTGTGTGTGTGTGTGTGTGTGTGTGTGTGTGTGTGTGTGTGCGATGTGTGTGTGTGTGTGTGTGTGTGCATGTGTGTGTGTGTGTGTGTGTGTGTGTGTGTGTGTGTATGTTTGTTAGATGGATGTTATTCAGACCTGACAGCTTCTGTTGAAAATAAAGCAGAGATTGAGTTGACCACGCTACGCTACACATCCTGAGATCCCTGAAGGGAGTTGTTTCTCATAAGAAGGCCCATACATTGTCACACACAAGGATCAAGCACAGGTCAACAAAACAGACACAGCATCTCTCACGCATGGTTACGGTTTAGATCCAGCCCCTTATTATTGTTCCCAAATCTGTTACCTCCTTGGCCTTCATCAAGAGGCAAGTGATGATAAGAGAAGTGATATTCCCTACCCAATATACGAGAAGTCCTCAAACACTTTATTCTGTTAATCGAACATCCACTGATAAGTAGCTTAAAGTATTAGGCGGACGCTTTTGTCCAAAGTGACTTACAAAAGATTAGCACTACATGAACACTGCAAATGGCATTGAATAAATCAACTAGAATATGCATTTCCTGAAGGAAATACCAGTGCATGAAATGCAAAAGTGGAGTGTGAGGGAGGATAGAGGACTGTAAAGTGAAACAAGGCTGTCAAAAAGTTGAAAAAATAGTAGGAATTGATGGACAGAGTAATTGAAAGAAGAAAAGAAAGAAGAGTGAACAGGAGTGGCTATGGATAATGAGATAAAGAGAGAGTGAAGAGTGAAAATATTGAAAGGAGAGAAAATGGAGTGAAGCAGAGAAACAGAGTGTGAGGGAGGATAGAGGACTGTAAAGTCAAAGACGGCAGACAAAAAAGTTGAAAAAAGAGTAGGAATTGATGGACAGAGTAAATGAAAGAAGTGTTCTGCCCCCGCTTCTGTGTGTGTGGCTAGGTCCCTCTAGCCTGCTACATTAGACCACCAGATAGCTAACAGTTTCCCCAAGAAAGTCAAAGGCTGAAGCTTTAAGTTCTTTTCAAAACTTTACTCAGGAAGCACTGTAAAACTAAGCAGACATACAGAATGCATCTTAGTAATCTTAATTAGTAACATTTGCCTATAAAAACAATCAATTGCGATACAACTCGTTAGCTCAATGCTAATTTACATGGGAAATTCCATAGACTTCGTAAGCGATTAGCATAAGCATATTCATATTCATATTCATAAAGCAAACAATTTAAACAAACTTCAGTTCACTACAAATGTATGGTTACAAGTAACTAATCAACGGTTTTCCGGTATGAGCGGTGCAGAGTGAGGTCACATTCCTTTGAGCTCCTCATCAGAATCGTTAATTTTGTATATATTAGCTATATTTGAAATGTACATTTTTGATAGTCTCACTTTAAATTATTCTGCGTATTTTGGAAGCATTACGACCACATTTTTGTGCCCGATATCTTAGTTTTTCCATCTGAACATGGCAGCTCAACAAAAACGCGCCACTGCTAATGCCACTGCTAAGGCTAAATCCAGCGCTAGTGCTAACAAGGCTCAAGACCAGGAGACCAGAGGCGAATCATCTGATACCATTCTAGATGCGATCCGATGCCTAAGGGACGACCTGCTGAAAAGAATGGACGACAATGCCAAGACGCAGTCCTTGGAACTGAAACAGCAAATCTCCCAGCTGAGAGAGGAGCTGAGAAGTAGCATTGAGCATGTTAGCAGCAGGACTAGGACGCTTGAGGGCACGGTGGAGAGCCTGCAGTCAGCGTGCAATGGCCACTCAGACATAATCGCTGAATTGGGGGAGCAAGTTAAGCAGCTGACAAGGGACGTTAAAGCAGTGTCAGATAAAAATGAGGATCTTGAGGCCAGATCAAGGAGGTACAATCTCCGTATCACTGGAGTGAAAGAGGGACGGGAGGCGAAGAAAGCACCTGTAGCTTTTATTGCAGGGTTGCTGAAGGTCACGCTGGGGCTGGACAGCCCGCCAACACTGGACAGGTCACACCGGACCCTACGCGAACGCCCAGGAGATGAGGAACCACCCCGTGCCTTTGTGATTAAGTGCCACTACTTTCAGGAAAAAGAGGCGATCCTACGTAAAGCAGCCAAGGCTAAAGGACTGACAACACCAGACGGTGATAAAATCGGTATACACCCGGATTACACACAGGCTGTGGTAAAGCTACGTGCTACTTTCAGAGATGTCAAAAGATCCTCAGGGACTGTGACGGTGTGGAGTACAAGCTGAGGTACCCAGCAGTGCTGCTAATCACCACCAAGTCTAACGGCCAGCGACACAGCTTCACAGATCCGATCAAGGCGAAGGACTTTGCTCTGACTCTCCCGGGTGCTAGTGCTGTGCAGCTTAGTTAGCTGCTAAGGTAATGCTTTCTGGGCTGGTTGGCTAGCTGGGTGTCTGTATGCTGTTGTAGCTTGCCCTAAGCTAGCTGTATTTGCAAGCGGCCATCATCTTGTCAAGATGCATGAACTAATTTGTTTATTCTCTGTTTTATCTGATATGTTATTGTACTGTGTTTATGTACGTAGTGTAACCTTATATCGCCAACGATTGATATTAGAGGAATATTGTTAGCCTGCCTTGGTGCTGACGTTAGCTCCCGCCTATTTAGCTTAGCCAATAAGGCTAGCTGGCTACTAGCAGTAAACGTGATGGTTTTTTTAAATTATTGTCCCTCACGTCAAGTTTCCCGACGTTACGCCTGGCAGTGGGCACTGTTTATCTGACGTTCTCTTGTTATTTCATCATTTTATAGTAGTGAAGATATTTAGTAATAATTAACATTGCAATTCTGAATAATATAGCTAATATACATGTTCTATTAAGATAACGTTTAATACGATTCTGGTGCAGCTCAGCCTCGCTAGGTAAGCTGTCTTTGGGATACGAGTGTTCCGTGGAGTTAGATGCAGTCTCTCGGATGAAGATTTTATAAAATTTGTGTCTGTGAATATTGATGTTTTTCTGGAAACAAACATGGAGTCTGGGACGAGCATAGGGACTGTATGGGAGGCTTTAAAAGCATACCTCCGTGGCCTAATTATATCTTACACTGCTAGTACTAACAGGGTTAGGACAAAACGCATGAATGACCTAGTGCATTTTATTAAAGATATTGATCAAAGACATGCAGAAGCGTCATCTGCTGACCTGTATAAGGAACGCATTGCACTGCAGACAGAATATGACTCTTTGGCATCTGCCCACATTCAGGGTCTCTATCTGAGGTCACGGATGACCCACTATGAGCAAGGCGAACGAGCCAGTAAATTACTCTGCCATCAGCTGAGACAGTTCACAGTAGATGGCCTAATAACTGAAATCACCACATCTACTGGGAACTCCACTTTTCATCAGATGGCTATTAACAACCAATTCAGGAATTTTTACGAAAACCTATACTCTTCAGACACACCTACTAGCTCCGGTTCCACAGATTTTTTTCAGTCTCTCCAGCTTCCGCCACTTAGCTCAGAGGATGCCTCATCCCTCGATGGTAACATATCTGAGATTGAAATTATTCAGGCAATCACACTGATGAACAGTGGCAGGGCCCCTGGCCCGGACGGCTTTTCAATAGAATTTTATAAAAAATTCTCTGTACAACTTTCACCTTTGCTGTGTAAAGTCTATGCAGAGGCGCTACAGTTAGGTTCATTACCCCCCACCATGTCGCAGGCAGTTATATCAGTCCTCTTAAAGAAAGGCAAAGATCCTAAACTATGTGACTCATACAGGCCGGTAAGTCTGGTTTGTTGTGACAACAAAATTCTTGCTAAAGTCCTAGCTCGACGATTAGAGACTGTCTTACACAAAATCATCCACCCTGATCAAACAGGTTTTATAAAGGGAAGGCAGTCCTTTGGAAATCTCCGCCGCCTTTATAATATAATTTACTCTAATTCAGCGCCCACCCCAGAGGTTGTTGTTTCCCTTGATGCTCATAAAGCATTTGACCGTATTGAGTTTGATTACCTATTTACAGCACTTCGTAAATTTGGTATCAGCTCTGGCTTTGTCTCCTGGATAAAAGTCTTATACTCTGCACCACTAGCTGCAGTTCGTACAAACGGAATTATTTCTAAGTATTTCCCCCTACAGAGAGGTACAAGACAAGGGTGCCCTCTATCGCCCCTTTTGTTTGACGTAGCAATTGAGCCACTGGCGGTGGCTCTCCGGGAGCGGGATGACTTTATTGGCATTGAGCGAGGAGGGGTTACGCACAAACTGTCTCTGTATGCCGACGATCTGCTCTTGTACTGCTCTAATCCTCTCCATTCGGTACCTGTTGCTCTGGACATCATACATTCTTTTGGCATGGTGTCAGGCTATAAAATTAATTTAACTAAAAGTATTCTTTTCCCAGTCAATGCAAGTGCCTCCAAACTCCCTCTCACACAACTGCCGTTCAATGTGGCGACTGACTCTTTTACATATCTTGGTGTGTGTGTGACAAGAGAATATGCAGAATTGTTTAATAAGAATCTGAAACCAGCCCTTACTAAGGCAAAAGAGGATCTCATGCGCTGGGAGTCTCTACCCATATCATTGGCAGGTAGAGTTAATTCAGTGAAAATGGTCATTATGCCAAGACTACTTTATTACTTCAATACGATCCCTACTTTTATCCCCAAGTCCTTCTTTAACTCTTCCAGCCCCAAGGGGCCCCGTGGGGGACTTTTTGGTATTTTGATTAATATATTTGCGAGTTTTTGTCTTAGAAACATAAAACTAACACCCACAGCAACCTTGAACCCTTTTCTTTTAAAATATGTAAAGTTTGAAACTAAAATATAAATAATCACTTTGTAAGGACAATATTACGAATCCCTTGCAAATTTCAGCCTCTGAGTGAGGTTTCGACCCTCCCATTAGCAAATGACAACTATTCATATGATAAGGAGATGGTAATTCAGTGATCACTATTGGGTCAAGTAAACCTGTAGGAACAAAGACATTCCAGGCCCATTACGTCATGGCCATTGTTCTTGACCGAGGTGTCCCAGAATGTTCACACCTTTCTCATCAATATGCATAGTGGTCTAAGTGAAGGAAAGTGTTACATTGTATATTACTCAAAATTAGTATTGAAACCACACACACTTTCTGAATGATAAACTCACCTATGTGGAGCAAACACCTATGTTTACAGGGCTCAGAGTAAAAAAGAAAACTTCCAAAATATTAACAATGTGTTTTTGTACAAAGTCTGAGCACCTCTAAAACTAGATTTCATTTTAGTGTCTTTAGATTTCATTTTAATAAAAAACGTTTTTTACTACATTCCTTTTACTCTCATTTTATTATTGCTGAGGTGTTCTAGAATATAATCATAAATGCCACTTTTGCCTCATGGTTTTTAGTTAGGTGAAATATACAAAAATATCAGGCATGGCAGACTACCTAACATAGTCAAAAAAAAGCCTTGGGTCTGGAAGTGTTAAAGAACTGGATAAGCATATTTCTACATTTATCTGGAGTAAGAAAATCCCACGTATCCGCAGGTCATTTTTGGAGAAGTCCAAGTCGGATGGAGGTCTTGCATTACCTAATTTCCTGCATTACTACTCGGCTGCTAATGTTCATAAAGTTGCATTCTGGATGTCATCTTTTAGAGATGGAGTTGGGCCTGACTGGTGCCACATGGAGCGACAGGCGTGTGGGCAAGTTGATCCTGCTTCACTGCTCTGCTCTCCTTTTCCACTTAGTAGGAGATGCCACCCCAACAACCCCATTGTTAGTGGTTCCCTTCGTATATGGTCACAATTTAGGACTCATTTTGGGTTCAAACACACAGTTCCATTCATCCCTATAGTTCGCAACCCTCATTTTAAACCTGGCCTTCTTGATTCTGCATTTCATCTCTGGTCCCGGAAAGGTCTGAAAAGCATCGCTGACCTGTACCACAAAACGATTTTTGCATCTTTTGACTCCCTGGTTAAGGAACATGACATACCACGGTCACACTTTTTTAGATATTTACAAGTCCGAGATTTTGCAAAGAAACATTTCCCATCCTTCCCATCAGCTCCACTCAGCAGCCCCGAACACGATTGCATCTCCCTTGATCCCTTTCAGCCAGGGTGTGTCTCCAAATTATACAACACAATTCAAGGTATTTCTACCCCCTCTCTCAGTCATGTTAAAAGTACATGGGAGGAAGAATTACAGTTGGTCATTTCAGATAACATGTGGCAGAAAGCCATTGAGAGGGTGCATAAATCTTCTCTCTGTGTGAGACATGGACTACTTCAATTTAAAGTCCTCCATCGTCTGCATCTCTGCAGAAGCAAACTGGCCAAAATGTATCCCGACACAGACCCCACCTGTGAGAGATGTCTCAGTGCCCCTGCCACTTTATCCCATATGTTTTTCTCATGCAGATCAATAGCCCCCTTCTGGTCCTCAGTCTTTGATACAGTTTCTCAAATGTGTGGCCATGCCATTACCCCAAACCCGCTGACTGCCATCTTCAGTGTTATGCCAGAGGATATACCAATTTCAAATAGTCAATCACAGGCCATTGCCTTTGCATTTCTCTTAGCCCGTAGATGCATCCTCCTCAAGTGGAAGGACAGACTCCCACCTTCACATGGCCAGTGGGTAAAGGATGTTATGGCACACCTTAAACTAGAGGAGCTGAGGTTCCGCATTGGAGGCTCTTGTAGGAAATACCACAAGGTTTGGCAGCCATTTTTAAACTACTTCAATAACTGCTCTTCGGACAGTCTCATGAGTTAAAGCCTTACACCCCCCCCCCTCCTGTCCCTCCCCCTACCTGCTTGCTGTCTTGTCTGGTTTTTATTATTTAATGTATTTATTTATTTTATTACATTTTATTTTGTATATTTTATTAGAGTTGATTTTGTAGATTTGTATGTTAATTTCATCTGTATGAATTATCACATGACCAGCTTTAATGTAAAATTGTCAGTTATTATTGTGTCATTGTATACATTTATGTGAAATCCAATAAAAAGAATTGAATATATACAAGTAACTAATCAACTGCTATCAAGAAAACACTTACAGACAAACGCTTTTTGGCCATATACATCGGAGCAGGAAAAATCGTGTCTGCTTAACTTAACCATGTATCATGTTGTGACCATGGAAACCACTGTTCAGTTGAAATTTTACACCACTAGAGGGTGCTATTTCCCTGTACAAATAACAACAGAACAGCACAAGAAGAAAGGATAGAAGAGTGAACAGGAGTGGCTATGGATAATGAGATAA
This sequence comes from Clupea harengus, assembly GCF_900700415.2. Classification (NCBI taxonomy): domain Eukaryota; kingdom Metazoa; phylum Chordata; class Actinopteri; order Clupeiformes; family Clupeidae; genus Clupea; species Clupea harengus. The sequence goes on along the minus strand of NC_045164.1, from coordinate 24,717,094 downwards.
AGGGAGAGTGGAGGGAAAAGAATGAAAGAAGGAGAGAAAAAAGGAGTGAAGAAGAGAGATTAGACTGAATGAGTGAATGTGAGAGAAAGTAGAGTGAGAGGGATAGAGAGAAAGATGGAGAAAAAAAAAGGAGAGTATGGAAGGTGTCTCTTAATATTCCTAGTTATACAGTTGAATGGAGAGGGACAGAAGGTGGGTTTCCATTCAGCTCATTCGCATTAGCTATGCGCATTCACGGTGATTTGCATAAACCAAATGTGCATCAGCGACCGTTTCCAATCACTTGAGTCCCTAGTCTAATTTGGAGGAAGAGTTTTGTGTAGGCTATAATGAACGCCCTCCTCTCCGCAGTCAGAATTATCAACACCGTAGCTATTGAGCTACTTACTTTAATAGCTGCTAGAAGGAGAAGGCGTAGAATGATTTTACATATTTTACGCACTCAGATAGCAGCGAATTCCATACCCATACAGACCTCCGTACATCTGCGAACGAGTGCAGTCTAGGGAATTTGGTGAAGGCCCACTTCACTGATCAGCTGTGGGTGGAAAACTTCAGGCTAACCAGGTCAGGATTCGAAGAATTGTGCCAACTGATAGGCCCTGCTGTGTCGCCTGCAAGTGTTTGCTGCCGAAAGCCTGTCCCCACAGACGAGCGCATTGCTATAGCGCTTTATGAACTCGCAACATGCGCAGAATACCGTGTTGTGGGATAAACTTTTGGCATAAGCAAGACTACTGGCCATAGATGTGTGTATGCAGTATGCTTTGCCATCAGTGAACAAGCCAAACAACATACAAAGTTACCCGACCTTGGCGAGGCGCAAGAGATTGCTGACCGCAACAACCGCGCACACCATGTCCCGCAGGTGTTTGGTGCACTGGATGGAACTCACGTTCCCATACTTACCCCAGCAGCAGGCTATCGGGATTTTGTCAACTGTGAAGGATGGCCTAGTATCATTCTTCAAGCCCTTGTTGATGATAAATTGATATTTAGAGATCTCTATATTGGAACACCCGGTAGCGCGCACAATTGTGCTGTGTTCGCCTCCTCCTGGCTTTTCAGGTAGGCTAAAGGTTTTGGAACCATCTGTTTAATTTAATTTGATATGATAGTAGTAATAATAATAATAATAATAATGATAGCCTAATAAAAAAGGTAGGCTACAGTTAAACAATATACCTTCAAAGTTTGCACGTAAATCAAGTTAATCGGTAAGCCTACAATAAACTAAGTGTCCATGGGCTGGGCATACTATATAACAGCAACTGCATATGCTGCATGAGGTGTGGTGTATTAGCTGGCAGTCTGAGAAGCAGTAGAGGAACATCACATTCGGGGCGGCCAGCAACACGGTTGTCTCTCTGCGACAGGACGTAGTCTACAGTCCAATTCCGAACATAAACATAAACACAAATGACGCGAATCGCTTGAATAAACTGTTTCCATCTACGTTAAGCGGATTAACTCAATTCGAATAACTAGTTAAACCACCTCGCTCTGGCGAATCGAATTTCTATGCGCATTGGGGAAGTTAATGCGCATCGCACGCGTTTCCAACCAGGATTAAATATTCGCATAGAGAAAATGCGCATTAAAACATGGGATGGAAACTAGGGTGACCAGACGTCCTCTTTTACCCGGACATGTCCTCTTTTCGAGACCTAAAAAATGCGTCCGGCAGGGATTCCAAAAACGTCCGGGATTTTGCCTCGTCGGATATTTGTGTTTCTGTCTTTCACAAACTAGTTATTACCTCATTACAAGTTTTGGAAAGGGTATCTCCCTTACGTTCCACCTTCTTGCACGAGCTCTGACTGTAGAGAGCACTGTCATTGGTCGACCGCCTTCCCAGTGTTGCCAGATAGGAAAATTATCCTCCAAATGCGATCATTTTGTGCCTTTGATACTGTGATGAATGTAGCGTCAATTACGTGATGGCTTGCATTTGGTTGGTGACGTGATTGAGGATGTGAGACACCTGGACAGAAATTTTAAAAATGGCATGGTGCGTAACCAGTGGCGTATCTATCCCTAGATAGAGCTGGAGCTGTAGCCCCCCCCCCCCCCCAAAAAAAGTTTCCTTAGCCCCTTCAAAAAATATATTTTTTTTATTTGTATTTTGATATCGTCAAATTAAAACACCTAACAACCTATTTAGTGAACTTATTTTGTTTAATTTTTAGAGTTAGAAATAAAATAGACTCGAGTAGCACAGGAATCCCGCCTGTTTGAGACTGTGGTGGCAAGTGCACGGCTCTGTTTGGTCGTGAGTGAGTCTCGCGAGCGTGCAGACAGACGGGGTTAACATCTAGTAAACAGACTTGGAGCGACTGTTCGACTCAAGCTGGTGAAAGCTGCCATAATCAGCTGCTGGATATAAAGGTATAGCACATGAAGTTTTAAATAGTAAAAGAAACGAAATGGTTAAATCACGAGTTAATTATAGATGTCGTGGCTCTCTTTTATCATGCCGGTTCATTGATCCTGTGGGTATGCTACCCTACTATAACTAGCTGGTGAACTCTAGCCTACAACGTTTACCTACTCACTTGAGCTGCAAATCCCTACCATGCTACAGTATAATTAGCACCTATCTCAGCAGATGTCTTCAATATGTTTATTGTTGTGCCATATTTTAAATCTAAATTGGTTAATTTCTCTTCCTAAAGCCCAGTAGAGGACACTATTTAAAAGGATATTTTCAAAAATGTCTTATGGGGGAGCACGCCTCCAGACCCCCCTAGTTTTACTGGGTCACAGGAAGAATAATAGGTTTAATCTAGGGGCTTAGCCCCCCCCCCCAAAAAAAGTGGGAACCTAGATTCGCCCCTGTGCGTAACCTCGCTGTTACATTACAATACGCCATTTCCAATCTGGCAACACTGAGCACCTTGCCGCCTCCACTAGTTGCATCGTTTACAATAGTACATGACATCTGCATGTAAAAAAGATGTCAAAACTTCGTCCCGGGGAGGGAGCTGGGTCATCTGGATGTGAAAAATATGTCCAAAAACTCCATGGAGGGGGAGGGGGCGGGGTCCGCGACGAAGTGTCCTCTTTTTCACAAACTCAAATCTGGTCACCCTAATGGAAACGCACCTAGAGAGAAGAGGAGCCTTGGAACCTTGGTGCAAGTGTCAGTGAAGCACAGGTGCAAGCCAGTTTAATGACCCTATTATGATGTCACAATGGCCCAATGTAAGTCAATGGGAATATTTGTATTAGTTTTTCTTTAATATCTTAAAAAGTATAAAGTTTAGAAAAATGATACATAGCATAAGTGTCCTTTAGATTAAGACCTACACGCCAAAGTTTGAAAGAAGTTTCTAAGTTAAGCGGTTCGAGCTGAATTAAGCGCAGAAGTTCGGTACAAAGAAGAAGAAGAAGAAGAAGAAGAAGAAGAAGCCTAGGAATAACAATACAGGGCATTTCATGTGGAACTTGGAACTGATTTAAACATAATAAGAATAATAAAACCTTAGTTTAAATACAAAACCGTATTCTGCACCAAAAATAAATAATTCAATAAATGAATTAACATCACTTTTGTTGTCCTTTTTCGGATATCCCAAACATAAGTAAGACCTCACCTGAAGCCCTGATGGTCTAGCTGCTGCTTCCTCAACCTGCACTACATGTGCACTGGATTTCTGAGTTTCCTGAATGCATTTCAAAATAATGCCTTTATAAACAAAATTACCTAATAAGAATGCAATTCAATGCAATGCATTTGTTTGTTCTGAAATACATTTTTAATATGTAGGTAATTGGTTCAGGTTTTATGGAGCTGTACTAGGCCTACATCATCTGTACTGGATTTCTGAGCAATGAAATAATGTATTAATGAATAATATGATGCATACATTTGGGCATCCCAATTTATAGCACCTTTTTACTACCTACAAGTATAACATTTATTCTCAAAATAGCCAGTGTAAATGATACCATTCATGGGTAACATTGTCTAAACATCCCTTAAAAAACAGCAATTTAATGCAATCTTTACCAAAATGGACAATTCAACGTCTCACCTGAACCCCTGATGCTGATTCATCATCACCCTGCTCTACATCTGTAGCTTCAGGCTGCTGTTTTTACTGCACAGTAATTCATCAATTTAATACAGACACTAACCATGATTAGTTGACTGCTGACATTGGTCGAGAGGTTACAGGGAACATTGTTGAAAATTATGATTGTAAAACTGCTGTGGTGGTCATAGAGCAGAATTGCAGCTACAATTGTCATTGGGCCTGTGTGCAGGGATGGGTATCATGTAAGGTCAAGCATGAAGGCCATCATGCAGGTGCAGGCTAGTGGTAAGTAACAAGCAGTCAGGAGGGGGGTCACTCACTCACACCCACCCACCCACACACATACACACACACACACACACACACACACACACACACACACACACAACCACATACAGACACACACACAGACAGACACACACACACACACACACACACACACACACAAGATGATGGCAGTCAAGGTCAGACAAGGCCTCCAAAAAAGGGATACCGAGTAAATTGGCAGGAGGGTCTATCTCCCCCAAAGCAAAAGTTCCCTCGCAACAGGTGAGCGAGAATATTCTGAGTGGCTAAAAGCGTGGATATAAGGAGGAGATATAAGAAAATATTCTGATTGGGTCAGTGTAGATGGAGGTTGAGGTTCATGACTTGCAGAAAGTGACGAATTATGTGTATAAAAAGTCAATGCATTGCATTGGGTTTTAGATTGAGAGCTGCTCCATGGACCACCGCTCTCGTTTTGAATAAAACTTCAGTTTATCGCACTCGGACTTCTGACTGATTGAATATTATCTCTAAGATTTGGAAACAGTTGTTTTTCGCTACAAGAGACAGCCTTATTACTATCCAAGGGATCGTATAGGCCTACTTATCACTAGATAATATCACTTTTGAGTTGCTAGCATGCTGGTACTAGGCTAAACTAGCATGGTCCGATTATGGGGGCAGGTTAGCTTTATCCTTCTGGCTTCAACAAGACCAGCTGCTGCTAACACACTGGTCGAAAGATTGCAGACGCTAGGGATAGATTTAATACAAGCAAAAGTGACATGCTCTACACTAACAACTTTCAAAACATGTTTCCATTGTAGAATGGGTGGCGATATTAGCCTTGCAGGTTTGCACTGTGTGGGTAGTTAGCCTACTAGATAGCTAACTAACAGCGACCTGGGCTTATTGATAGCTACTTACTCTCTGGGTGGAAAACTTTGACATTTATTTTTCACTCTTCTGGGCGACGAACATAGTATAGATAATAATACGAATGAGTTTGCAAATATATTGTGCAAAATAATTTTTTCTAACAGTCAATTAAAATTAACAAAATATTGGTGGGGACAATTGTGTCTTTCCCAAACTTTGGTCGTGACTAGTCCCTATAGAGTAGAGTAGACCCTATGCAAACCTATGCCCTTTACTGTATTTGCAAGACAAAAGAAAGCACAAAGTGCTGTTGTTCAAACTTGTTCTATTCTCTGTGACTATTTTTTTTAACCACTGAAACTCCTCGAGGCATTGCTATGTGGAATGCAAAGTAATGCCTGATATATTGATTGACGTCATTCTTACCGCCGTGACCTATGTTGAAATCAGTACGACAAGCTTTGCAAAACTATTGCAATAACGTATTATTTATTCATGACTTATTTAGTACAATCACAGAAACAGTTGATGTTAAGCCTTGCACAGGTCTCAGGATATGCATTATAATTTAAAACAATGGCCAGTAGTAGTGTGTGTGTGTGTGCGCTTGAGTCAGTGTATATTTGTGTCTATGTGAGTAAGGGGGGGGGGGGGGGGGGGGGGCACAAAGAGTCAGTGATACAGAATTGAGGAGAAACTATGAGATTGGAAACACATCTCAGGTTTTGCCAGCTATACAATCTCATAGAAAACCTATATGGATCTATACAGAATAGCAGTTAACACAAAATATCTACTTACACACAAATAATGTCAAAAGTTCAAACGCAAATGATGAAGGCTCTTCAAAGAGGAATTCAGCTGCATGTAAATAAACGTCTTCTTCGTTCTATTCCACCATGGCTATATCCACACGCTTGAGATTGGTGCTTATTTATTTATTCAATGCCATTTGCAGTGTTCGTGTAGTGCTTTTATTAATGTTAGGACATCACGATGCCTCATAGAATCATGACTATAAATGTGAAACGTAATTGTTTATGATACAAATATTCTCATTATTTTTCAACACTTAAAAAACACATTGTTTTACGTTTATAATTAGCACCGCTTGTGTTGTGCTTTTATTTAATATTACTATATTATTCCAAATTATTTATTTGTGTTTACAATGATTGTCTGGGGGGACAACTTTATGGTAGGGGGGGGGGACACGTCCCCCCTGTCTCCCCCGGGATCTCCGCCTATGCCCCCATGTGTCATCAGTGACCTCTAGGAGATCCCCCATGTGAAGCCAGCTGCTGCTGGTAACAATATGACGAGCACTTCTGCACTTGAATATAGCAATGCCTTGCAGGCAGAAGCTGCCATTCCCTCCCTAAGTGTAGAAAACTGAAGGCATCCTGAGCAGCTTTGTCCCGTGGTGTGGTTGAGCAAGAGCACATTTTGACCACACCCTCCCATCTATCCTGCATTGTGAGTATCAGTCTGGGAGTATACCCCTCTCTCTCGCTTCAGACCAATGTGTATAGCAGCATGACTCATTGTTTGTGCTTTATTGTGCTCAGTGCAATGACTGTGAAAAGCATGGACAGTGTATGTTCAGTCCAAAGTGAAGCCAAATGTGGTTTGATTCTGAATGCAGAAAGCACTTACTGTTCAGACTGTGGCTGCAATTGTGCCAAAATGGCAGACCAGTTTTGGCTTCATTCCTTCATAAAGTAAGTGAAAGATGCCAAGCTGTGTGTGCTTTGTACAGTCGTTGTGCTCAGTGGCAAACATATGGGCACATCTCCCCAGGGACAGACTCATCCAAGCACTTGCACTATTTTATTAACAAAAATCTTCACATTTTTCAATTTTTTAATGGAAGAGGGTGTGCCAGTTGCTCTTTGGTACTCTCCCCCCATTGACCCCTTGTCTTATTAGGTCTCAGTTGGCCTGGCTGACTATTGTTCAGTATCTCATAGCAGCATCGAAATTATTCCTGTTGACATTCTGCGTAATTAGCAAGTATGTGACAGTGCATGGATGAAAAAACACAATTGTTATTGCTGTGATTGTTTAAAACTCACTATCGAAATGCAGTGTTTCCATGATCAATGCTTAGCTGGATGACCAGCACACAAAAAAAAGCATGCACAACTCTTGTTTGTCTTTTGGAATGCTTTAATAATTTTGTTGAGGCAAAAGGTTATGAAAAGAAAGAAAGACATGTTCAGTAAGGCATCAGAGTGCCATCATGACAGACATGATTTGTAGGTAGGAAATGATGATAGATTGAATTAGTGATTATTCTGGACTGATGAGAACACTAGTGGTGTCTTCTGGCATCGACCTTAGCCACTTTGTCCTCAAGCAGTCTTCTCAACCAGTGGGCAAGGGCGCCGCCCCTCCTAAAATTGAGATGAAAAAAAAAAAAAAAAAAAACAACATTATATACCAAACAATTAAAATAAGAAATGTACTGTGTTAACGCGTTAAATGTGTGTGGGAGACCGTAAGCCCCTGTCAACAACCACTTAAATGTGACCAAATATAATATATTGCCATTCGTTATCACTGAGATAAGCCCCTCCTCCCTGGTGGGGCGCCGGCCAAATGGAAGTCAATGGGAGCTCTCATACTTTTCACATACATTTGAGCAAGGACAGCTTCTCATTGGCACTCTGAGATTCTTCTGAATGACAAATAAAATGCATTATTATTATTATAATAATATGTGGAACTTCAGCGAAACAGCCAAGTTTGGATACATATTTTGCGCCGTCCGCCACAAGCTTGTTGTCTGCGGCACGACAGGAGGCCTGCACGCAAAAATTGATTTTGTTCATATGCAAGGACATGAGGCCGATCAGTGTGGTGGATGGGATAGGCTTCAGGGAGTTCTGTGAAGTACTGGAACCGAGGTACCGTATTCAATCACTGAATGAAGCCTGCGACATTTGGGACAAGAATCGCGACCTTAAATTGCTTGCACAAAACTCTTGATCAGCACTCAGCACTTGTTTATTGTTGGCGTTCATTTAAACCGATATGCGCAGAGAGAGCGACGATGCGGGAGAGAGAAAGAAAGAGTGCGTGTGTGCGAGCGAGAGGCCAAGGTCTGCGGTCTTGGCCATTAGTTCATTTACTTATTTTTGTGTAGGTAGTATGTTGTTAAATATGTTTAAACTTAAATAAATTACCTATACAAGTAATTATGTCTCGTTGTATTAATTTGTCCTGTTATTGACGTGCCTAATGCGCAACCATATTCGAATATATGTGTTTTTTTAAAGGGAATATTCAAACCTCATTTTTGAGCAATTTTGACAGCCCTAAGCCCTACCCTGGCAGACTGCCCCCAGCATCTTCATGGTGTCAACAGTTGTGAATGTGCTTGAGCACCCAGTAACTACCCAGTCAAGCTGCAGATACCTACATACTTCTTATTCTTTGCACACTTGCAAAATGAGCCTTCTTTATCCCTAAAGACAGATGTGCAGCCTTACCTTGACAGACTACCCCAGCATCTTCATGGTGGCCACAGTTATGGATGCCATGGCCAATATGTGTGCACTGAGAGAGAGACGACTCATGGCCAGTGCAGCAGACATCATCCAGCCAGATCTGTCCACTGCCCTCTCCAAAATGAGCACTGGAAGGAGCACTCAGGGCTGGTCCACAGCCAATCTGTCTGCAAACCACTTCAGCATTAGGCATGTTCCAGTGGTCATCACACACAGTGCCCCAGGTGCCACGGACCTGTACCTCCACTCTCCCAGAGCAGGAGCTGTCGCCCCCAACTAGTCGTATATCCGCTACAGTAAAAATGTGAAGAAATAAAGTGAGGGGGGAGGGGGGGGACGACACAAAGAAGGCATTACATGACCATATTTTTTTTGTCAGGCAGAGCAATCAACACTGTTTGCTTCAGGTTGTCTGAGATGTCCCAATGGAGCAGTATCAGACTCATACTCTGACTAGAATTATGAGTATGACAACATCAGGCTAGGGGCTTTTAGCACCACTTCCACTTTGACTTGTGATTTATGTAAGCCAAATCTGTCAATGATGTGACCACAATATGATATCTCACTCTTGAAAAACTCGCATTTTTCTCTCTTCGCCCTTAGGCCATAGTCACTTCGAAAACGTCTCCCCTTCAGCTAGTGATGAGAAGATGTCTTTGATTCGTGGTAGAGGATACTGTACAGTACGCAGCACCGGATTAATGGTCACCTTGAAATCGCCACATATGCGAACACCTCCACTTTTCCCTTTTTTAATCACGGGAACAATGGGTGTAGCTCAGTCGCTCCAGTCAACCTTGGAGAGAATGTTAGATTCCTCTAGGCTCAGAAGTTCTGCATCAATTTTCGGACGCAGTGCATATGGCACTGGACGTGCCTTGTGAAATCTCAGTGTCGCATTGTCATCCAATTCAATCTTTGCTTTAATGTGTTTCATCTTGCCAATGCCTTTCTCGAACACTTTTGCATGCTCTTCTAAGAGCTGAGACAGTCTTTGTTTAGAGCTACACTTGTGGCTCTTGAGGCTTGGAGATATGTTGAGGGCTTTAATTGCATGCCAATCAAGCTGGATTTTTCTTAACCACTCTCGCCCAAAAAGAGCTGGTCCTCCATTTTTCAACACATAGAGCTCCAACTTGTGTGTTTTGTCACCATAAGTCACATCCACTTTAAGTTTTCCTTTAGGAGACACTCTCTCACCAGTGTATGTTTTTAACATCACTGGGGTCTTTTCTAGCTGTAGCTTGGAAAACAGTCTTTTGTAGTCAGCTTCAGAGATTACGGACAAAGCTGAACCTGTGTACTCTGTTGTTATCCATATCATTTTCCTATCTGTTTCTGTGATGTTGTGCAGTTCTTAGCATGACAGGTCATCTTCATCACTATCTGTATTATCAGATTTTTCATATTCTGTCACTTTGTGCATGTGTTTTGCTTTTTGCCTGAAACTTTTGTTTTTGTCAGTTTTTTTCTTTTTGGCTGTGCTTTTTGTCTGATTTACACACTCTTTCTATGTAACCTTGTTTTTGGCATTTTCTGCAGGTCTTGTCTTTGAACCAACAGTCATTTGCGTCATGAGAGGATTTTCCACATCTGTAACAATTCTGCTCTTTTGTGTTATTTATGGACATTTTATGCATTTCATTTTCAACGCTTTTCTTTTGTAATTCTGATGCATCCTTAGCTACTGTTTCCATTGCAATAGCCAGTGCTTTTTCTAAGTCCAAGTCCTTTTCTGACAGTAGCCTCTTTTATGTGCTTGAGCAATGCATGCCACATACTAGTCTGTCCCTTAATGCATCAGAAAGTCCATCTTTGAAATCGCAATTTTGTGAAAGTTTGCGCAGTTCGGCCATGTAGTCAGAAATGCTTTCATCCTTTTCTTGATTTCTTTTATGGTATCTAAATCTTTCAGCCATCACTAGAGGTTTAGGCTTTAGATGGTTTTGCTAAATCTTCTGAATATCATCGAATGTCTTGCTGGACGGTTTGGCTGGGCTAACTAGGTTGCGAGGAGATTGTACGTTGTACGTTAGTTGCAATTAGACTGAGGAGAACGGAAACTTTCTTCTCTTCCTCCACATCATTGGCATCACAATACAATTCCACTCTTTCCATGTACGCTTCCCAGTCTTCATTAGCACTATCGAACTCGTCTACCTTTCCAACATAAGCCATCTTCAGTCTGATATTTACCGTTTAAGTGTACTTATGCGTCGTTTACTGTGAGCTATTCACGTTTACCCACGCATCCTTCATTAGCCTTGCTACTCCTCTAGTGCTGTTGTTTGTTTTCACTCGCCTTCCCTCCAGTCGACTTCTCATTCCATGTACTTTTAAGCTCCATTTGCTTGTTAGGTTCGTAGATTTCTCGTCACCAATTGGTCGTGTCTATGCGACTACTTATTAATAAAATAATCAGGCTCTCTCGGAGGTTAAAGTCACACGTGAAACATCACTTAGTTTACTTAAGGTTCTGCACTCCATGTATACATGCGCATGGCGAAAAACCAATAGGAGAACACTGCATAGGGGAGTGCTTACACTTAAAGAAATAGATCCTTATTAAACACTGCAGATACCTACATACTTCTTATCCTTAGCACACACTTACAAAATGAGACTTCTTTATCCCTAAAGACAGATGTGCAGCCTTACCTTGACAGACTACCCCAGCATCTTCATGGTGGCCACAGTTATGGATGCCATGGCCAATATGTGAGCACTGAGAGAGAGACGACTCTTGGCCAGTGCAGCTGACATCATCCAGCCAGATCTGTCCACTGCCCTGTCCAAAATGAGCACTGGAATGAGCTGTCAGGGCTGGTCCACAGCCAATCTGTCTGCAAACCACTTCAGCATTAGGCATGTTCCAGATGTCATCGCACACAGTGCCCCAGGTGCCACGGACCTGTACCTCCACTCTCCCAGAGCAGGAGCTGTCGCCCCCAACTAGTCGTATATCCGTTATGTTCGGTCCTGTAAAAATGTTAAGAGATAAAGTGAGGGGGGGGGGGGGGGACAACGACACAAAGAAGGCATTACATGACCATATTTTTTTGTCAGGCAGAGCAATCAACACTGTTTGCTTCAGGTTGTCTGAGATGTCCCAATGGAGCAGTATCAGACTCATATTCTGACTAGAATTATGAGTATGACAACATCAGGCTAGGGGCTTTTAGCACCACTTCCACTTTGACTTGTGATTTATGTAAGCCAAATCTGTCAATGATGTGACCACAATATGATATCTCACTCTTGAAAAACTGGCATTTTTCTCTCTTCGCCCTTAGGCCATAGTCACTTAGTCTTTTGAGCACTATGCTGAAGTTTTGGAGATGATCTTCATCATTCTTTCCTGTGATCAAGATGTCATCGAGATAACACTGTGTTCTTGGTATATCCTGAAGTACTTGCTCCATCGCTCTTTGCCAGATGGCTGGAGCTGATGCGACGCCAAATACAAGCCTATTATACTGGTCCAGTCCCATATGCGTGTTGATGGTTAGCAACTTCCTACTCGATTCCTCTACTTCCATCTGAAGGTAGGCCTGAGACAGGTCAATTTTCGAAAACGTCTCCCCTTCAGCTAGTGATGAGAAGATGTCTTTGATTCGTGGTAGAGGATACTGTACAGTACGCAGCACCGGATTAATGGTCACCTTGAAATCGCCACATATGCGAACACCTCCACTTTTCCCTTTTTTAATCACGGGAACAATGGGTGTAGCTCAGTCGCTCCAGTCAACCTTGGAGAGAATGTTAGATTCCTCTAGGCTCAGAAGTTCTGCATCAATTTTCGGACGCAGTGCATATGGCACTGGACGTGCCTTGTGAAATCTCAGTGTCGCATTGTCATCCAATTCAATCTTTGCTTTAATGTGTTTCATCTTGCCAATGCCTTTCTCGAACACTTTTGCATGCTCTTCTAAGAGCTGAGACAGTCTTTGTTTAGAGCTACACTTGTGGCTCTTGAGGCTTGGAGATATGTTGAGGGCTTTAATTGCATGCCAATCAAGCTGGATTTTTCTTAACCACTCTCGCCCAAAAAGAGCTGGTCCTCCATTTTTCAACACATAGAGCTCCAACTTGTGTGTTTTGTCACCATAAGTCACATCCACTTTAAGTTTTCCTTTAGGAGACACTCTCTCACCAGTGTATGTTTTTAACATCACTGGGGTCTTTTCTAGCTGTAGCTTGGAAAACAGTCTTTTGTAGTCAGCTTCAGAGATTACGGACAAAGCTGAACCTGTGTACTCTGTTGTTATCCATATCATTTTCCTATCTGTTTCTGTGATGTTGTGCAGTTCTTAGCATGACAGGTCATCTTCATCACTATCTGTATTATCAGATTTTTCATATTCTGTCACTTTGTGCATGTGTTTTGCTTTTGCCTGAAACTTTTGTTTTTGTCAGTTTTTTCTTTTTGGCTGTGCTTTTTGTCTGATTTACACACTCTTTCTATGTAACCTTGTTTTTGGCATTTTCTGCAGGTCTTGTCTTTGAACCAACAGTCATTTGCGTCATGAGAGGATTTTCCACATCTGTAACAATTCTGCTCTTTTGTGTTATTTATGGACATTTTATGCATTTCATTTTCAACGCTTTTCTTTTGTAATTCTGATGCATCCTTAGCTACTGTTTCCATTGCAATAGCCAGTGCTTTTTCTAAGTCCAAGTCCTTTTCTGACAGTAGCCTCTTTTGTGTGCTTGAGCAATGCATGCCACATACTAGTCTGTCCCTTAATGCATCAGAAAGTCCATCTTTGAAATCGCAATTTTGTGAAAGTTTGCGCAGTTCGGCCATGTAGTCAGAAATGCTTTCATCCTTTTCTTGATTTCTTTTATGGTATCTAAATCTTTCAGCCATCACTAGAGGTTTAGGCTTTAGATGGTTTTGCTAAATCTTCTGAATATCATCGAATGTCTTGCTGGACGGTTTTGGCTGGGCTAACTAGGTTGCGAAGGAGATTGTACGTTGTACGTTAGTTGCAATTAGACTGAGGAGAACGGAAACTTTCTTCTCTTCCTCCACATCATTGGCATCACAATACAATTCCACTCTTTCCATGTACGCTTCCCAGTCTTCATTAGCACTATCGAACTCGTCTACCTTTCCAACATAAGCCATCTTCAGTCTGATATTTACCGTTTAAGTGTACTTATGCGTCGTTTACTGTGAGCTATTCACGTTTACCCACGCATCCTTCATTAGCCTTGCTACTCCTCTAGTGCTGTTGTTTGTTTTCACTCGCCTTCCCTCCAGTCGACTTCTCATTCCATGTACTTTTAAGCTCCATTTGCTTGTTAGGTTCGTAGATTTCTCGTCACCAATTGGTCGTGTCTATGCGACTACTTATTAATAAAATAATCAGGCTCTCTCGGAGGTTAAAGTCACACGTGAAACATCACTTAGTTTACTTAAGGTTCTGCACTCCATGTATACATGCGCATGGCGAAAAACCAATAAGAGAACACTGCATAGGGGAGTGCTTACACTTAAAGAAATAGATCCTTATTAAACACTGCAGATACCTACATACTTCTTATCCTTAGCACACACTTACAAAATGAGACTTCTTTATCCCTAAAGACAGATGTGCAGCCTTACCTTGACAGACTACCCCAGCATCTTCATGGTGGCCACAGTTATGGATGCCATGGCCAATATGTGAGCACTGAGAGAGAGACGACTCATGGCCAGTGCAGCTGACATCATCCAGCCAGATCTGTCCACTGCCCTGTCCAAAATGAGCACTGGAATGAGCTGTCAGGGCTGGTCCACAGCCAATCTGTCTGCAAACCACTTCAGCATTAGGCATGTTCCAGATGTCATCGCACACAGTGCCCCAGGTGCCACGGACCTGTACCTCCACTCTCCCAGAGCAGGAGCTGTCGCCCCCAACTAGTCGTATATCCGTTATGTTCGGTCCTGTAAAAATGTTAAGAGATAAAGTGAGGGGGGGGGGGACGACGACACAAAGAAGGCATTACATGACCATATTTTTTTGTCAGGCAGAGCAATCAACACTGTTTGCTTCAGGTTGTCTGAGATGTCCCAATGGAGCAGTATCAGACTCATATTCTGACTAGAATTATGAGTATGACAACATCAGGCTAGGGGCTTTTAGCACCACTTCCACTTTGACTTGTGATTCATGTAAGCCAAATCTGTCAATGATGTGACCACAATATGATATCTCACTCTTGAAAAACTGGCATTTTTCTCTCTTCGCCCTTAGGCCATAGTCACTTAGTCTTTTGAGCACTATGCTGAAGTTTTGGAGATGATCTTCATCATTCTTTCCTGTGATCAAGATGTCATCGAGATAACACTGTGTTCTTGGTATATCCTGAAGTACTTGCTCCATCGCTCTTGGCCAGATGGCTGGAGCTGATGCGACGCCAAATACAAGCCTATTATACTGGTCCAGTCCCATATGCGTGTTGATGGTTAGCAACTTCCTACTCGATTCCTCTACTTCCATCTGAAGGTAGGCCTGAGACAGGTCAATTTTCGAAAACGTCTCCCCTTCAGCTAGTGATGAGAAGATGTCTTTGATTCGTGGTAGAGGATACTGTACAGTACGCAGCACCGGATTAATGGTCACCTTGAAATCGCCACATATGCGAACACCTCCACTTTTCCCTTTTTTAATCACGGGAACAATGGGTGTAGCCCAGTCGCTCCAGTCAACCTTGGAGAGAATGTTAGATTCCTCTAGGCTCAGAAGTTCTGCATCAATTTTCGGACGCAGTGCATATGGCACTGGACGTGCCTTGTGAAATCTCAGTGTCGCATTGTCATCCAATTCAATCTTTGCTTTAATGTGTTTCATCTTGCCAATGCCTTTCTCGAACACTTTTGCATGCTCTTCTAAGAGCTGAGACAGTCTTTGTTTAGAGCTACACTTGTGGCTCTTGAGGCTTGGAGATATGTTGAGGGCTTTAATTGCATGCCAATCAAGCTGGATTTTTCTTAACCACTCTCGCCCAAAAAGAGCTGGTCCTCCATTTTTCAACACATAGAGCTCCAACTTGTGTGTTTTGTCACCATAAGTCACATCCACTTTAAGTTTTCCTTTAGGAGACACTCTCTCACCAGTGTATGTTTTTAACATCACTGGGGTCTTTTCTAGCTGTAGCTTGGAAAACAGTCTTTTGTAGTCAGCTTCAGAGATTACGGACAAAGCTGAACCTGTGTACTCTGTTGTTATCCATATCATTTTCCTATCTGTTTCTGTGATGTTGTGCAGTTCTTAGCATGACAGGTCATCTTCATCACTATCTGTATTATCAGATTTTTCATATTCTGTCACTTTGTGCATGTGTTTGCTTTTTGCCTGAAACTTTTGTTTTTGTCAGTTTTTTCTTTTTGGCTGTG
>NC_045164.1:24647654-24700719 GCF_900700415.2 Clupea harengus | reverse complement strand
CATGAAATGGCAAATAATCAAACCAGTGTATGAAGCTGTTGTAGCCTATCTAGTCTATTTTATGCATGCAATATACAGTCAGTACAGTAGCGACTAGCCCACACTAGCAATGTTTCTGTTAACGTTAAATAAAATGAGGCACACTCTGTTATACAATTTTACAATTATTTTGGTGACTGTTCCACGGCTAGGGATACAGTACCTCGGTTCCAGTGCTTCACAGAACTCCCTGAAGCCTATCCCATCCACCACACTGATCGGCCTCATGTCCATATGAACAAAATCAATTTTTGCGTGCAGGCCTCCTGTTGTGCCGCAGACAACGAGCTTGTGGCGGACGGCGCAAAATATGTATCCAAACTTGTCTGTTTCGCTGAAGTTCCACATATTATAATAATAATAATGCATTTTATTTGTAACGCACTCTTCATTCAGAAGAATCTCAGAGTGCCAATGAGAAGCTGTCCTTGCTCAAATGTATGTGAAAAGTATGAGAGCTCCCATTGACTTCCATTTGGCCGGTGCCCCACCAGGGAGGAGGGGCTTATCTCAGTGATAACGAATGGCAATATATTATATTTGGTCACATTTAAGTGGTTGTTGACAGGGGCTTGCGGTCTCCCACACACATTTAACGCGTTAACACAGTACATTTCTTATTTTAATTGTTTGGTATATAATGTTTTTTTTTTTTTTTTTTTTCATCTCAATTTTAGGAGGGGCGGCGCCCTTGCCCACTGGTTGAGAAGACTGCTTGAGGACAAAGTGGCTAAGGTCGATGCCAGAAGACACCACTAGTGTTCTCATCAGTCCAGAATAATCACTAATTCAATCTATCATCATTTCCTGCCTACAAATCATGTCTGTCATGATGGCACTCTGATGCCTTTCTGAACATGTCTTTCTTTCTTTTCATAACCTTTTGCCTCAACAAAATTATTAAAGCATTCCAAAAGACAAACAAGAGTTGTGCATGCTTTTTTTGTGTGCTGGTCATCCAGCTAAGCATTGATCATGGAAACACTGCATTTCGATAGTGAGTTTTAAACAATCACAGCAATAACAACTGTGTTTTTTCATCCATGCACTGTCACATACTTGCTAATTACGCAGAATGTCAACAGGAATAATTTCGATGCTGCTATGAGATACTGAACAATAGTCAGCCAGGCCAACTGAGACCTAATAGGACAAGGGGTCAAAGGGGGGAGAGTACCAAAGAGCAACTGGCACACCCTCTTCCATTAAAAAATTTAAAAATGTGAAGATTTTTGTTAATAAAATAGTGCAAGTGCTTGGATGAGTCTGTCCCTGGGGAGATGTGCCCATATGTTTGCCACTGAGCACAACGACTGTACAAAGCACACACAGCTTGGCATCTTTCACTTACTTTATGAAGGAATGAAGCCAAAACTGGTCTGCCATTTTGGCACAATTGCAGCCACAGTCTGAACAGTAAGTGCTTTCTGCATTCAGAATCAAACCACATTTGGCTTCACTTTGGACTGAACATACACTGTCCATGCTTTTCACAGTCATTGCACTGTGCACAATAAAGCACAAACAATGAGTCATGCTGCTATACACATTGGTCTGAAGCGAGAGAGAGGGGTATACTCCCTGACTGATATTCACAATGCAGGATAGATGGGAGGGTGTGCGTCAAAATGTGCTCTTGCTCAACCACACCACGGGACAAAGCTGCTCAGGATGCCTTCAGTTTTCTACACTTAGGGAGGGAACGGCAGCTTCTGCCTGCAAGGCATTGCTATATTCAAGTGCAGAAGTGCTCGTCATATTGTTACCAGCAGCAGCTGGCTTCACATGGGGGATCTCCTAGAGGTCACTGATGACACATGGGGGCATAGGCGGAGATCCCGGGGGAGACAGGGGGGACGTGTCCCCCCCCCCTACCATAAAGTTGTCCCCCCAGACAATCATTGTAAACACAAATAAATAATTTGGAATAATATAGTAATATTAAATAAAAGCACAACACAAGCGGTGCTAATTATAAACGTAAAACAATGTGTTTAAGTGTTGAAAAATAATGAGAATATTTGTATCATAAACAATTACGTTTCACATTTATAGTCATGATTCTATGAGGCATCGTGATGTCCTAACATTAATAAAAGCACTACACGAACACTGCAAATGGCATTGAATAAATAAATAAGCACCAAACTCAAGCGTGTGGATATAGCCATGGTGGAATAGAACGAAGAAGACGTTTATTTACATGCAGCTGAATTCCTCTTTGAAGAGCCTTCATCATTTGCGTTTGAACTTTTGACATTATTTGTGTGTAAGTAGATATTTTGTGTTAACTGCTATTCTGTATAGATCCATATAGGTTTTCTATGAGATTGTATAGCTGGCAAAACCTGAGATGTGTTTCCAATCTCATAGTTTCTCCTCAATTCTGTATCACTGACTCTTTCAGTGGTATCAGTGGCTTCTTTGGTTGCACCACGAGTAGATCCTTTTCGTGTGTCTCTCTCTCTGCTGAAATGTTTGCTGGAGTGTTTACTGAGACCTCCTTTCCTTCTCAGGTGTTCCCACTTAAAATAATGAGCAGGCTGCACTGACCTGCTAGTGGTGCATTGTGGGACTTGCAGTTGTTTAAGCACAGACAACCGAAATGTTCATTTCAACTCAACACCTCCCACTTGAGCTCCTGGTTTTTCAAACCCAGGGAGGTCACACCAGTCTCTCAAGCCTCAGACTTGTTCACTTGGTCCAGACATGGCTTGGCCCCAACAAAGTTAGTGCCAGGGTCTGAACACAGTTTCCTGAGTGAATCCCCTAGGTGAAGTGAACCTCTGGTATGCCAGCGGGAATCCTTTTGATGACTGGTCACTCACCACATCAGTGTGTATGGCTCTGGAGGCCATGCAACAGAACACAATTCCCCACACTTTGCGTCTCACTCTTTTCTTCACTTCATAAGGGCCGAACAGGTCCATGGTTGTGAAGTCACTCACCCAGGCTTTTTTCCTCGTTCTGAGAAGGGTCCCAGCCACTCCCTTGGTCCTTTTCTTGAGAGACATTGCCTCCCACTTTGACGGACCTCTGGTCTGGCCCTTCTTCTCGCGCCACTTATGTGCTGCTCGCCCCACCCAGCCGATGACCTTGACCAGTTTGGACAACCTACTGAAGTTCCTCTTTTCCACAAGCTTTTTGATTTCCCAGCCAGCAGGTTTCCTTTTTGGAAGAGGAGGACTTGTGTTTGATGCAGTTTTTCCCTCTGGAATTTCACTTTTTAGGCCCTCCTGAAAGGTCTGCAGATTTTCTTTTTTCTGGCCCATTTTTGCTTGAGCTCTTGTCACTACAGCTGTGAATGCCTTCCTCTGGAGTTTGTTTACACTCTCCCTGGCATTAGCTGGTGGCACCAAACCCTCATTCAACTCAACCTGCAGGTGAAGCAGGGAAAAAGAAGATGAAGGATGGCAACGATTTTCTCGTATTTCTCGATGGCAACGATTTCTCGTTTCACAATATTTTGTTAATTTTAATTGCCTGTTAGAAAAAATTATTTTGCACAATATATTTGCAAACTCATTCGTATTATTATCTATACTATGTCCGTTGCCCAGAAGAGTGAAAAATAAATGTCAAAGTTTTCCACCCAGAGAGTAAGTAGCTATCAATAAGCCAAGATCACTGTTAGTTAGCTATCTCAGGGCTCTCAAGTGTCACGCATTGAGCGTGACAGTCACTCATTTCGGTCTTTAGTCACGCACTCCCGCCACACATCGTATTTCTCACGCTGAAAAAAAACTCTAGGCCAGGGGTTCTCAAACTTTTGCAAGCTGGGCCCCCCCAAAGCTGGTTAGGGGTAGTTGGGGCCCCCCCATCCGTCCCCCCTCCCCCCCCTGCCGCCCGCCTGACTGTGGCTGCAGTTGTGCCAAAATGGCAGACCAGTTTTGGCTTCATTCCTTCATAAAGTAAGTGAAAGATGCCAAGCTGTGTGTGCTTTTTACAGTCGTTGTGCTCAGTGGCAAACATATGGGCACATCTCCCCAGGGACAGACTCATCCAAGCACTTGCACTACTTTATTGACAAAAATCTTCAAATTTTTCAAATTTTAATGGAAGAGAGTGTGCCAGTTGCTCTTTGGTACTTTCCCCCCTTTGACCCCTTGTCCTATTAGGTCTCAGTTTGCCTGGCTGACTGTTGTTCAGTATCTCATGGCAGCATCTAAATGATCCACAGTGTTTTCAGTGTGTCAGGCTGAACGTGCTGACCGGCAGATGTCAGACTGTAAAGTCATGGGGCCAGCTGTTGGGATGGCTTTGCTCACTATGGATGCATGAGTTCCCTTGTGCATTGTATAAAAGTAATAATAATAATAATAATAATAATAATAGTGCCTTTTCGCTGCTTGTTGTGTAAATCATAACTTGAGCCACTTGGTTCTGCATACCAGGCCAGAGTATTGAATGTCAGTGTTTAGCATCTTATCTCTGTATTATTTTTATGTTCTTTCTCTCCCACCATTTACCCTTACTTCTGTGATGGGTGTAGTTTTTCTGTGATATTGGTTGTAGTTTATTTGTTTCGCCCATTTAAGGCACCATTACTCAAGAATTGTTATATTTAGCTACTGAGCTCCCCCTAGAGTTGCGGAGTGTAGCTCACTTTTACGCCACTGTCGTAAATACAAATCACTCTTTGAGACCCCATAAACATTAGGACCTAATGGACAGTGTACACATGTATTTGTTGACAAGCTGAAGGATATGGATGGATATGGATCCGGCAAAGACAACAGCAGGAGCCAAAGAAGCATGTCGACTGACAAGGTAGAGTAATATCACAAGATTTGACACAAATATGACTGTGCATAGTTGTATTTATTGTGACATTGGAGATGAACACTGCATAACCAAAGAATGATACATTTTTTCAGCCCATATGCATTGCTTTCCAAGCGTTTGAATGTGGAGTATGTGTAATCTAATAACATGTTGTTGGTGACATGCTTAATATACTACATTGGACAGTGTAATTTACTACAAGCTAGCTGAGTTAGGTTTTCAAGGTTACAAACTTTCAAGGCTTATTGGCGTGAGATTGACGAAGACTGATCAAACTATTACGAAATACAGTGTTTCCATGATTAATGCCCAGCTGGATGAACAGCACTCAAAAAATCATGCCCAACTCTGCTTGTTGTCTTTTGGAATGCCTTAATAATTTTGTTGAGGCACAAAGTTATACAAAAGAAAGAAAGAAAGACATGTTCAGAAAGGCATCAGAGTGCCATCATGACAGACATGATTTGTAGGCAGGAAATGATGATAGATTGAATTAGTGATTATTCTGGACTGATGAGAACACTAGTGGTGTCTTCAGGCATCGACCTTAGCCACTTTGTCCTCAAGCCTCTCCACTGCAGACTTCTCCACATCTAAACACAGAAGAGTCAGACTTGGTTCAGTTCATTAATCCTCTAGTAGCTACTGATATGTTCTTGTACATTCTTATATTCATGACATAAATATGCAGAATATTTAATCTGGTATATATGTATTTGTATTTATTGACAGATACTGTAAATCCGTAGTCTGCAATGGTCTACCATGTTAACCATATTAACACAAGCATCTAACACTATGCTTAGTGAAGAACAGAATTAGTTTTCCATTTTGTATAAAAAAGGGCATAAGTAGAGTTGGCATTTAACCTTTCAGCGTGATAGGCCCCAGCACCATGATGGCCATCTGGTGCTGAGAGCCCAGGCTTCGAGTCTTGCGGGTGCGGCAACCCTGGCGACAGCGGGAGTTGTAGTCGTTGGCGGGACAGATTAGGACCTTGCACTGCAAGTACACAGAGGGGTGTGCCCGCAGGAACTTAAAAGCCTGGAAGCTGAACCGTGCGTAACTCCGAGAACCGCTCACGTGGGTGGAGAACGTGTCGTCTCTTGGACACCTGGCAGAGAAAAACAGTGTCAGAAACAGTGTCATTGTCATATGACTGCTGAACACAGAGAATAACAGTGTCAGAAACATGTCTGCTGAACACAGATAATAACATTGTCAGAAACAGCGGCTGAACACGCAGTGCTGTCACTTGGACACCTGGTAGACATACTTCATTAACCAACCGTAACAAATCGGTTTGGCACTTTAATTTGTGTTGCCATATTACCACAGTGCCTCAGTTCCCAAACTGGGAAGTGGTTCAGGGGGTACGCGGGGAGAAAATTTCCGCGATAACGGAAAACGGACGGAATTCGCGGAATGTTTGAAACAGAATTGCAACTTTCAGACGGAAACATCATTTTGTGCATCAAAATCGCCAAAAATTCCCCTGTATTTTGCCCTGCAAGGGTGTATTTCTTTCTAATAAACACAACAACGATCGCAACGATAAACAAGCATTAATTAAAAAACAAAATCACTGAGAAAATGTCACGTCTGTGCTGAACTCCGCTCCAGCCACACCCCCCTGTTCAACGGTTGACACACACACCTTTGCGACAGCCTGTAAAATTATTTCACTCATCTTTCGCCTGCAAATAATGTTTTTAAGTCTTCTGTTCTGTTGATGGCTGGCAAACAACAACATATTATTCACTCATTTTAAGCCTCCAATCTACTTCAGGGTGAACAAAATGAGCCGAAACGGAATAAAACGGAATACACCTAAAAGGTGAAAGGGGGGGGGGGTACGTAGCTGGAGATTGAATGTCTCAAGGGGTACGGGACTGTAAAAAGTTTGGGAACCACTGCCACAGTGGATAAACACTTGGAAAGGAGGGAGGGGGATGAGAAATGTCTACCCCAGTAGTCTTACCCATTGACCAGTAGATAATAGGCGCGGTAGTCAGCATAGTCATGTGGGTTTGGTGAGGCCACACATGTGTCCAGGAAGAGGACGAGGCTGCTGTCATCTCTCCTTAGGCTTACTTGAACATACATGTACTCATTAAGAGAGACATAGTAGGGACTCTCATAGATTTGCTGGTAGAAACTTCCGGAGGTGAAGAAGGCCATGGTGGTGTTGAAACGCCCAGTTCCAGTGATGTTAAAGTCAGATGTCTCTGATGCAACATACATTATCTGTGAAACAGAGTCTTCTTCCATGTGGCAGGCAACAGACAACTTGAACTCCGACTGACGTGTGAACTCCCCAGAGCAGTTTCTATATCCCCGCACGGCATTCTGATAAATTACCCGACCTCTTTCAAACTGAACAGAAGAGGGGGGGGGGAATTCAAAAGAAATGGAAATGATTCAGTTAATATATGCAAAACATCAAACTATATTTATGCTATATATGCTCCATATATGCACTGTATATCCAATGTACATGACTAACATTTCGGAAAAAAGACATTGAAAGTTGTAATATGACAGATTTTGTAATATGCAGAGAGATATTTTTTAAATAGCCTAAGAGTGTTAAATGCCGGTGTTCAATGTAGCTGAATACAGTTGCAAAGATCTCTCAACTCCAGTCCAGTCCATGTATAAATAAAAATAAATACTATCTTCATGGCCGAATCTGTTGACTAGATCATTTTTGTGTTGGTCAGAAGTAACCCCTTTTCTGGTGTGCAAAGATTAATTTAAACATTTGTCTATTGATGTGACACTTTGTGCTCCTTTTGGGGATTTGGGGTGTAAAGAGTACCTTGAGTTCTAATATCACTGTTTATATCTGAATGTGGAGTGACATACCTCTCTCACAGTTCCACAGGCGTTGGGAGGGAAGTTAAACACCACCTGGTAACTGTTGATAGTTGGCCGACAGCGCTCATCATTGATATAAAGATCATGACCACTGTATCCCTGAGAGCTCAGGAAAGATCTTGAAATGACAATGTTCATGTTGTCTGAGGAACACTGCACGCTGCCTATAGAAAGGGTTGAATACAAAATATATTTTTTATACTATATACTTTTATAATGTACATAAGACAGACCTCAGTCATATGATCTTACAGTAGCCAAATGCTCTGAGCAGTTTTTCTTCAGAGTAGATCACTCTGAAAAATGAGTTTGAGTTTGAGTGGAGAAGGAGAAGTGATGCTGTGCAGTGGCTCATTCAGGACTCCCAGATGTCACTCACCTTTATCAGTTGGCAGGGAGCTAATGAATTCTGCCCGGAAGCCACGCCTCCCTACTGAACTGTCGCTTTTGAAGAGCACGGTCATGTGATTGGAGGAGGAGTGGAAGGTATCCAGAGAGGAGTTGTGGTGGCAGAGCTGACCCAGCTGATTGTAGCCTACAGAGGGGCCGTCATACACGGTGATGTAGTCACAGTTACAGCAGCTCTCCAGCCTGAAGAGGAAAATCATATGGTTAGCTTTTGTCACACGGTTGTGAGGGCTTTGTGGCCTGTGTGTCATTTTGGCAACAATAGTGTGCTTTAACCAATTGAAATGTAAATGAACAAAACCAGGAAATTAAATCATTGTTCCCTTCACTCACTCCAGGTCTGAAAATGATAGGAAGATCCTCTGCCCAGAGGGAGCGGACAGCCTCCACACACAGTGGGCATTGTCATGATAGTAGTTTGGATAGTAGGGGCTGGAGAAAGATCCAGAACCACTAAGGTACCCTCCACATTGTGGATTAACATCTGGAACAAAAAATGAGAAATGCATACTCTGAATAACTGAATAATAATTATCTGTTGACACAGTGTGGCGAGTCAGTTTCATCTTAGACATTTCCGGCATTCTTAAGGTCACTGTTACCTTATGGATTTAATCTGAAAAGACAAACTCAGCTTCACTGAGAAATGTTTTCATATTTTAACATAAAATCAACTTCCTGTTTCCAATGCGTAGAAGCATATTCACTGAATGCATTCCTTTCAAATATAGAATCAGGTAGGAATCAGAAGTAAGGAAGGTTGGTAACATGTGGAACTGCAGATATAAAGCCATTGTACTGATGTGATATGTTATGGGATCACTCTGAAAGGACTATGTATTACTTGTTGTAGCTGGTTCTGCTGTTGTTGTACTGTAGCAGTAATCTGGAGAGAGGGAATAAAAGAGAAAATATCGATTAATTCCAAAACTTTTGTATTAATTCCAAGAATCAGAGAGCCACCAGAAGACCAGAGAAGTGGTTAGATTACCGTTGTAGTCATGACAGCAGTTTCCATAGCGTTGACAGGAACTTGTGCAGGAGCAGCTGCCAAAGTTGTAGCCACAGTTGTGCCTACAGGAGGTATGGTCGGCTGCAAGACAGAAAATTACAAACCTTATAAAAGTGAAGTATTTATATGATATTTTCTGTTTAAGAATAGCTTTAATAAGCATCTTTGCGACACCAAATTAAATAAACATAATTGTGTCATGAACAAAATTGTTGCCACCTGAAGTATTTATATGATATTTTCTGTTCAATACATACTCTGAATAATAATGCTCTGTTGACACAGTGTCAACAGTAAAGGACAGAAGCTTAGATTGGGCAGAGGTTAGAGATATGGTAGAGATAAGTACCAGAGTTTGGATGAGGGTTGAGGTTTTTTTTTCTGAATATTTGGTAAATAGGTACTTATTCTATACATACATTATTAAAATAAAGTTTTCCCAGAGGCATTAATATCGGACTGCATGTTAACTAGTAATGTATACTATACATAAATATGAACACCCAGCTAAGTAGTATTAGCAATCATTTTAAACTGTGAAAAATTCAGCATTTCAGAGACCATGTCATATGTAGGGATGGGTATCGTTTGGTTTTTATCCGATACCGGTACATAACCGATACTTTTAAAACGATACCGGTGCCTAAACGGTGCCGGAACCGATACTTTTATAAAAAATTAAAAAAATTACGATTGACGACATTTAACACTACTGAGTCCGAGCCTGTTTTTCACTCTCTTAGGTAGTCTGCCATGCCTTGATATTTTAGTTTATTTCACCTAACTAAAAACATTGAGGCAAAAGTGGCATGTATGATTATATTCTAGAATACCTCAGCAATAATAACATGGGAATGAAAGGAATGTAGTAAAAAAAGATTGAATTTAAATCAAATCTAAACAAACCCTTCCAAAAACATACTTTCAGAGGTGCTCAGACTTTGTACAAAAAATACATTGTAAAGATTTTGGAGCAAGGCTTTTGAACTCTGAACTTTGTAAACATAAGTGTTAGTTTTACAAAGGTGAGTTTAGCATTTAGAAAGTGTGTGTGGTTTCACTACTATATATTTATAATTTTAGAGTGACCTGTACCTTTTCAAAACTAGTGTCCCTACAAATGCATATTGATGAGTTAGGTGTAAACACACCTGGGACACCTCAGACAAGAACAATGGCCCTTACCTAATGGCCCTGGAATGTCTTTGTGGCCCGTACCCCCCACAGGATTTCTTGACACACCATGGCCCAATAGAGATCACTGAATTACCATACCCTTATCATATGAATAGCTGTCATTTGCTAATGGGCGGGTCGTTAGGAGCTGAAACCTCACTCAGA
Source organism: Clupea harengus (assembly GCF_900700415.2). Taxonomy (NCBI): domain Eukaryota; kingdom Metazoa; phylum Chordata; class Actinopteri; order Clupeiformes; family Clupeidae; genus Clupea; species Clupea harengus. The sequence continues at coordinate 24,690,254 of NC_045164.1, read as the reverse complement.
GACTGAAAAGTGCAAGAGACTAGTCCTATTCTCCTTACAAAGTGCTTATTTATATATTTGTTTCAAACTGTGTAAATTTGAAAAGAAAAGGGTTCAAGGTTTCTGGGGGTGTAATTTCTATGTCTCTCCGACAAAAACTGGCTGAGCTTTAAAAGCAATTCCCCATAAAAACCACCATATCCCTGCACAGGGAGCGTGGACTTCAGAGGGTTAAGAAAGGCTTTTTTTATTGCCAAATATATGAACTGTTTAAAATAGATTATATATATAAATAAATACAGAACACTTTTTAACTTAAAACTTAAATAATGAATGAACTGTTAACAAAAGTTTAGACTATACTTAAATTAATACAAATAAATACAAAACACACACACACACTCTGTACACACACTACAGCTTCAATACTTCAGCAATTCTTTTGTAGAAATATCAGCATATTTGCCTTGTCCGGCAAAATGCGACACCTTTCCTGACTAATCGCATGACCTGCACAGGAGAAAACCCTCTCCGATGCTGTCGATGAGACCTGTACACACAGATATGTATCTGAAAGTACACAATTAGGGATGGGTATCGTTTGGGTTTTTTCCGATACTGGTGCTAAACCGATACTTTTAAAACGATACCAGTGCCTAAACGGTGCCTAAACCGATACTTTTCTTTTTTAAAGCACAAAGCGACGATTGACAACATTAAAGAAAGGCTTTTTTTATTGCCAAGGCAATTTTTTTTCTTCAAATTGAACAATATATGAACTGTTTAAAGTATATTATAAATATAAATACATACAAAACACTTGGCTTTCAACTACAGCTTCAAACTATGAACATTATATTAACTGTAAACAACAGTGTATAGTATACTTAAATAAATATAAATAAATACAAAAAACAGCTTCAAACTTCTTTTGCAAAAATATGAGCATATTGGCCTTTGGAGTCAAAAATGTATTATTTTGTTTGCATTTATTTCATGAAATTTCACCATTTTATGATTTGCTTATACCTATCTTTTCTATCTTGTTTATAGTTACTCTTGTTACTTGAACACACTGAGTACAAGAAAATGTGTACTGCCCCTTTAAGAGACTACCGTTGGTAGTTTAGCTGTCATCTCCGTATATTTTTCAGTCTTTGGTTGCTGATCTGCCGTTGACTCTTGCCTTCTCTCCCCTCTTTTCACGCAATTATTTTGTTGCATTTGCTGCACGTCGCGATGTTTGAATCTTTTTGTGCGAAATACAGCCACATTTTTGACCGTTTAGCTTTCGGTATTTTCTCTGTTAAAAGGTCGATGGCTAGTTTTGTTTGTGCTTGCCTGCTCTTCACTGTCATATCAGAACCGGTTCCAATACAACCGGTACCTACCCGGACCAAAATGCAACGCAGATTTCGGTGCTTCATTTCGGCATTTATCAGATAAGACTGTTGCTATGAAAACACCAATGAGCGTGAGCGACACAGGACAAAGTTTACATTGGAAGCTGGGGCAGTTTTACATGTGCCCCACAGAATCTGCCTAGCGACCGTGTTCAATTGGCTCAGGCACCGAAATGAAGCACCGAAATCTGCGTTGCATTTCGGTCCGGGTAGGTACCGGTTGTATTGGTACCGGTTCTCGGTACCCAACCCTAGTCATATGTCATATGTAATAAGCCTGAGTCAGGAAATGAGAAAGCAGTGATTTCAAATTGTTCTGGTTTGGCTTTGGTGTTCTGGTTTGCATAAAAGCTAATAAGACCGATCTTGTACATTCTGAAAGATAAGTACTACTGTGTGACCTGCACTATATTTTCACATGTATAATGATACATACCAAAGTATAACTATAAGACATAGGTCACTAGGTACTTCCAAATCATCAACTGAGAATTAACAAGGTCCTGTGAGTGACAGCCCTCGAGTCGGTGTCATGCCGGACTCACACGTCACGAGTCTCTTCAGCACCCTCTAGAGGGCACGCTAAACAGAACCCTGTCTCACTTTGTTGTTGTCAACAAAAGCACATGGCCAAGTCAGACAGCTTCAACGAGTCACGGCTGGCAGCCAATCATCACCACCCAAACCTGTCTTTCGGTTGCCCTCGGTTACTCCGACACAAAAGGAGCCACGACGTCAAGGACGAGCGGGTTGTGTTTTGCTAACCACCGCTTGAATATCTCCTTTTCGCAGAAGGCGCGTCGACGGAGGACCAAACAGACGACTGGAGCCAACGACCGGCCGAACCCTGCCTGAATTCCCAGCCTCCAGTCTCTCTTCCCTACCCCTCAGCTGCACCCTGCCAACCTGGCTGATTCCCCCAAGACCCAAGGAGCCTTTGCATCTCTGGTGCTTGGCCGCTAAACATCCAAACGTAGCCCTACCCTGGCAGACTGCCCCCAGCATCTTCATGGTGTCAACAGTTGTGAATGTGCTTGATCACCCAGTAACAACCCAGTCAAACTGCAGATACCTACATACTTCTTATTCTTAGCACACACTGACAAAAGGAGCCTTCTTTATCCCTAAAGACAGATGTGCAGCCTTACCTTGACAGACTACCCCAGCATCTTCATGGTGGTTACAGTTATGGTTGCCATAGCCATTATGTCTGCACTGAGAGAGAGACGACTCATTGCCAGTGCAGCTGACATCATCCAGCCAGATCGGTCCACTGCCCTGTCCAAAATGAGCCATCACTGGAGCGCTCAGGGCTGGTCCACAGCCAATCTGTCTGCAAACCACTTCAGCATTAGGTATGTTCCAGATGTCATCGCACACAGTGCCCCAGGTGCCACGGACCTTTACCTCCACTCTCCCAGAACAGGCGCTGTTGCCCCCAACTAGTCGTATATCCGTTATGTTAGCTACAGTAAAAATGTTAAGAAATAAAGTGTGTGTGGGGGGGGGGGGGGGGGGGGGGGGGCACAAAGAAGGCATTACATGACCATATTTTTTTGTCAGGCAGAGCAATCAACACTGTTTGCTTCAGCTTGTCTGGGATGTTCGCTTTAATTGGCCAAACACAAGGCTCTTGAACTGTACCAGTATTTGTTTGTTATAATGTGAGTTTCATCATGCATTTTAGCCATTCTTAAGGTCACTGTTACCTTATGGATTTAATCTAAATAGACAAAATCAGTCTTTGTGTTAGGGGCATCACTGAGAAATGTTTTCATATTTTAACATAAAATCAACTTCCTGTTTGCAATGCGTAGAAGCGTATTCACTGAATGCATTCCTTTCAAATATAGAATCAGGTAGGAATCAGAAGTAAGGAAGGTTGGTAACATGTGGAACTGCAGATATATAGCCATTGTACTGATGTGATATGTTATGGGATCACTCTAAAAGGACTATGTAATACTTGTTGTAGCTGGTTCTGCTGTTGTTGTACTGTAGCAGTAATCTGGAGAGAGGGAATAAAAGAGAAAATATTGATTAATTCCAAAACAGAACCTTTTGTATTAATTCCAAGAATCAGAGAGCCACCAGAAGACCAGAGAAGTGGTTAGATTACCGTAGTAGTCATGACAGCAGTTTCCATTGTACCGACATGAACTTGAGCAGGAGCAGCTGCCAAGGTTGTAGCCACAGTTGTACCTGCAGGAGGTATGGTCGGCTACAAGACAGAAAATTACATACCTTATAGAAATGAAATATTAATATGATATTTTCTGTTGAAAAATAGCTTTAATAAGCATCTGTGTGACACCAAATTAAATAAACATAATCATGCCGTACACTTACTCTACCTCATACCCTATGCTAGCATTTATATACAATATATAATATTGCCACCATCAACATGTTTCTCTGTTCCTACTCCCCTTACCCCTGTAACAGTAAACCTTTGAGCACAGTGTATACCCACTAAACTGGTCTTGTTTGTATCATGTATTTACCACCGGATGTCTGTATATATATTATGTACACCTACCAAATGCAGGATATGTACAACACCTGTTGTTTCCCATCCCCTTCTGCCACACAACCCTCCCCCCATCCCCCCTTCCTATCTCCACCCGGCCGACCTCAAGCAGATGGGTCCCCCCTTATGTGCCGTGGTTCTGCTTAAGGTTCCTTCCTGACTAACAGGGAGTTTTTTCTTGCCCGTGTTGCCAATGTGCTTGCACTAAGGGGGTTCAGGCTCTGGGCTCTGTAAAGCGCCTAGAGACAATTGTATTGTTATGGCGCTATATAAATAAAATTGAATTGAATTGAATTGAATGTAAAATACTTGTTGTCTCGCTGATGTCAGGACTTGTTGTTGTGCTGCAGTAGTCTTTAGAGAGAGAGAGAGAGAGAGAGAGAGATTAATTTCAGGTACCACTACATATGTGTGACTAGTGTTTTAACTTAAAACATTTATGTTTTACCGTTGTAGTCAGGACAGCAGTTTCCATAGCGCTGACAGGAACGTGTGCAGGAGCAGCTGCCAAGGTTGTAGCCACAGTTGTACCTACAGGAACCATAGCCGGCTACAAGACAGAAAATTACAAAAGTATTTATATGATATTTTCTGTTTAAGAATAGCTTTAATAAGCATCTGTGTGACACCAAATTAAATAAACATAATCGTGTCATGAACAAAATTGTTGCCACCTGAAACAGTGGGTCCTTCAGTGGTCCAGTAACCTGGAGAGAAAATAAAGAGTTTCATTCTGCACCGTCTTTACCATTTAACATTTACATTCGGTCATTTGGTAGACACTTTATCCCAAAGTGACTTGTAAGTAAAGTAAAATGAAGGCAAATGGCAGTTCAGTGAGAAATACATTTAAAACAAAATGTCATGAAAAAATATCTTTCCTTTCATAGGACATAAGCGTCAGATAGAAAAGAGAGAGTATTTACAAGGGTATGAAGCCTGAGTTATCTTTTGAAAACATAGACCTAGATACATAGTTGCATAGTGTCGCAGATAGATTCTATTGTATCGCAACTGATCACGCATCCTCCTTCAGACAGCATAGAGAATACCTGTAAGAAACCAAAACAAGTGCTGTAGTGCTTACCTTGAACAGCAGCAGAGCTGCAGAGCAGAAGAATCACTGAACTCATCTCCATCTTTCTTCTCAGCTTGAATGTGTCCTCAAGCGTCCTGCTTCAGGCTTATATGCCCAACTTCAGACCTCAAGAGCATGGTCCTTCCTTCTGGCAGTCATTAACCCACTGACTATGACATGTGTGAAACTGTGTGTGCCATTTATTGTGGGAAATTCAATGAACTGTGTAAGAGATAAGGCATCCTCAGATGTTTGGACATGATGGAATGGGGAAGAGCAGGGGAGTAAAGTTGGCGAAATTTAACCTCTTAGACAAATATTATTGTATCGTTGAAGTTTGATCAAGTTCAAACATATTCACAGGTATAAAAAAAAAAAAACAGTTCTGTGTTTTGCCAAGTATGCTGTTGCTGCTGTAATTCGCACGGACTCCTTGAGTGCACGACTGATCAAACTGTGTGAAGAAAGGAGCGATGGACTAAGTTTAACATTTTATTCACTATAATATAAAACTATCTGCGTGAGGATCTCTACCCTATAGTCTGTTTGGTGCTGCTGCTGACTCCATAAGTGCACCGCTGATCAAACGGAATGAAGAAAGAAAACGATGAACTAAGTTTAATATTTTATATTAAAGTAAAGTAAAGTGGTATTCGTATGCTTTTGTTAAGCAGCATTGGTATCAGTTAATAGATACCAGCATCAATGCCACACAGCCTTGATATTTTGCTGTTTCCCTCCCAGCTCTTCCCTGTTTGTTCAGGCTGCTTTTCTCCCAGCCTTCAGCAGCACTATCTCTCTGCATGGCATTCAACAACACTATCTCTCTGCAGCCTTCAGCAACACAGATATCTCTGCATGGCATTGAACATAGCTGCTGCAGACCGTCTCCATCCTCTGTGGCATACAGCTCTCCAGCCTGTGCGTGTACCATTGTGTCAGTGTTGTGTCAGCATTCTCCAGCCTGTGTGTGTACCATTGTGTCAGTGTTGCGTCGTGTAGGAGTTTGCTCTCATACATTGATCTAGCTGTCATTCGTCTGTGTTTCCTGATGTGACAGGACGGGACAAATCTGTTTTTGCAACACTCAGTCACTTAAGCACCTTGTTTGCTAGCCAGTAGGATCATTTGAACGGTGGCTTGGATTTTGAAGGCCTTAGGGAATAATTATTTCCCAGCACTATAAAACAATGTCATCAGTGACCTCTAGGAGATCCCCCATGTGAAGCCAGCTGCTGCTGGTAACAATATGACGAGCACTTCTGCACTTGAATATAGCAATGCCTTGCATGCAGAAGCTGCCATTCCCTCCCTAAGTGTAGAAAACTGAAGGCATCCTGGGCAGCTTTGTCCCCTGGTGTGGTTGAGCAAGAGCACATTTTGACCACACCCTCCCATCTATACTGCATTGTGAGTATCAGTCATAGAGAATATACCCCTCTCTCTCGCTTCAGACCAATGTGTATAGCAGCTGTCATATATGACTCATTGTTTGTGCTTTATTGTGCTCAGTGCAATGACTGTGAAGAGCATGGACAGTGTATGTTTAGTCCAAAGTGAAGCCACCGCAAGCAGCACAAAAATTGCGGAGATTTAACCAAATGTGGTTTGATTCTGAATGCAGAAAGCACTTAGTGTGCAGACTGTGGCTGCAATTGTGCCAAAATGGCAGACCAGTTTTGGCTTCATTCCTTCATAAAGTAAGTGAAAGATGCCAAGCTGTGTGTGCTTTTTACAGTCATTGTGCTCAGTGGCAAACATATGGGCACATTTTCCCAGGGACACACTCATCCAAGCACTTGCACTATTTTATTGAGAAAAACTTCTCATTTTTTATTTTTAATGGAAGAGGGTGTGCCAGTTGCTCTTTGGTACTTTCCCCCCTTTGACCCCTTGTCCTATTAGGTCTCAGTTTGCCTGGCTGACTGTTGTTCAGTATCTCATAGCAGCATCGAAATGATTCCTGTTGACATTCTGCAAAAACCCAGTTGTTATTGCTGTGATTGTGAGTGTTTAAAACTCACTATTGAAATGCAGTGTTTCCATGATCAATGCTTAGCTGGATGACCAGCACACAAAAAAATCATGCACAACTCTTGCTTGTCTTTTGGAATGCTTTAATAATTTTGTTGTGGCAAAAGGTTACGGAAAGAAAGAAAGAAAGAAAGAAAGACATGTTCAGTAAGACATGATTTGTAGGCAGGAAATGATGATAGATTGAATTAGTGATTATTCTGGACTGATGAGAACACTAGTGGTGTCTTCAGGCGTCGACCTTAGCCACTTTGTCCTCAAGCCTCTCCACTGCAGACTTCTCCACATCTAAACACAGAAGAGTCAGACTTGGTTCAGTTCATTAATCCTCTAGCAGCTACTGATATGTTCTTGTACATTCTTATATTCATGACATAAACATGCAGAATATTTAATCTGGTATATATGTATTTGTATTTATTGACAGATAGTAGTCTGCAATGGTCTACCATGTTAACCATATTAACACAAGCATCTAACACTATGCTTGGTGAAAAACAGAATTAGTTTCCCATTGGTGGGCCGTCATAGAAAAAAATAGTGAAAAACAGAATTAGTTTCCCATTTGTGGGCCGTCATAGAAAAAAATAGTGAAAAACAGAATTAGTTTCCCATTTGTGGGCCGTCATAGAAAAAAATAGTGAAAAACAGAATTAGTTTCCCATTTGTGGGCCGTCATGACCAGCTTTAGTCTCAAACTGGGAAGTCTGTTTCACATCTGAATTTCAGGGACAAAATAAAAAATTGAAATGACAGTCTGAATTATGATTTAATTGTAATAATAAAAAAAGGGCATAAGTAGAGTTGGCATTTAACCTTTCAGCGTGATAGGCCCCAGCACCATGGTGGCCATCTGGTGCTGAGAGCCCAGGCTTCGAGTCTTGCGGGTGCGGCAACCCTGGCGACAGCGGGAGTTGTAGTCGTTGGCAGGACAGATTAGGACCTTGCACTGCAAGTACACAGAGGGGTGTGCCCGCAGGAACTTGAAAGCCTGGAAGCTGAACCGTGCGTAACTACGAGAACCGCTCACGTGGGTGGAGAACGTGTTGTCTCTCGGACACCTGGCAGAGAAAAACAGTGTCAGAAACAGCGTCAGAAACAGCGTCAGAAACAGTGTCATTGTCATATGACTGCTGAACACAGAGAAAAACAGTGTCAGAATCAGTGTCAGAAACAGTGTCATTGTCATATGACTGCTGAACACAGAGAAAAACAGCGTCAGAATCAGTGTCATTGTATGACCACTGCGGCTGAACACGCTGTGCTGTCACTTGGACACCTGGTAGAAATACTTCATAAACCAACCGTAACGGATTTGGTTTGGCACTTCAATTTGTGTCGCCATATCACCACAGTGATTAAGCACTTGGAGAGGAGGGAGGGGGGTGAGAAATGTCTACCCCAGTAGTCTTACCCATTGACCAGTAGATAATAGGCGCGGTAGTCAGCATAGTCATGTGGGTTTGGTGAGGCCACACATGTGTCCAGGAAGAGGACGAGGCTGCTGTCATCTCTCCTTAGGCTTACTTGAACATACATGTACTCATTAAGAGAGACTTTGTAGGGACTCTCATAGATTTGCTGGTAGAAACTTCCGGAGGTGTAGAAGGCCATGGTGGTGTTGAAACGCCCAGTTCCAGTGATGTTAAAGTTAGATGTCTCTGATGCCTCATACATTATCTGTGAAACAGAGTCTTTTTCCATGTGGCAGGCAACAGACAACTTGAACCCTGACTGACGTGTGATCTCCCCAGAACTGGATCCATGTCCCCGCACGGCATTCTGATAAATGACCCGACCCCTTTCAAACTGAACAGAACGGGGGACAGGGGGAGAGGTCAATGGAAATGATTCAGTTATTATATGCAAAACATCAAACTATATTGTATGCTCCATATATGCACTGTATATCCAAGGTACATGACTAACATTTCTGAAAAAAGACATTGAAAGTTGTAATATGACTGTTTGTATTTAAATGTGGAGTGACATACCTCTCGAACAGTTCCACAGCGGTTGAGAGGGAAGTTAAACACCACCTGGTAATTGTTGATAGTTGGCCGACAGTGCTCATCATTGATATAAACATCATGACCACTGTATCCCTGAGAGCTCAGGAAAGATCTTGAAATGACAATGTTCATGTTGTCTGAGGAACACTCAACCCTGCCTATAGAAAGGGTTGAATAAAATACTTCTTTTTATGAAGCTCATAATAGTTATACTTTACATTAGACATACCTCAGTCATATGATCTTACAGTAGCCAAATGCTCTAAGCTGTTTTTCTTCAGAGTAGATCACTCTGAAAAATGAGTTTGAGTTTGAGTGGAGGAGAAGTGATGCTGTGCAGTGGCTCATTCAGGACTCCCTGATGTCACTCACCTTTATCAGTTGGCAGGGAGCTAATGAATTCTGCCCGGAAGCCACGACTCACTCCTTCACGATCACTACGGAAGACCACGGTCATGTCGCTGGAGGAGGAGTGGAAGGTATCCAGAGAGGAGTTGTGGCAGAGCTGACCCAGCTGACTGTAGCCTACAGAGGGGCCGTCGTACACGGTGATGTAGTCACAGTCACAGCAGCGCTCCAGCCTGAAGAAAACAGACACAGGTGGTTATAAGAAGGCTTCAGCTTACGTGAATGAAGAACCCTCCCCCCAGGTCATCTGCTACTGTGAACATCTTCTGTTTTTGGGACACAGACTCAGACTTTAACCAGCCTAGGCACAACGGATGAGATTTAAACTGAGGAAAATGGGAAAATACAAAGACTGATTTCCTCACTCACTCCAGGTCTGAAAATGTTAGGAGGATCCTCTGCCCAGAGGGAGCGGACAGCCTCCACACACAGTGGGCATTGTCATGATAGTAGTTTGGATAGTAGGGGCTGGAGAAAGATCCAGAACCACTAAGGTACCCTCCACATTGTGGATTAACATCTGGAACAAAAAATGTCACACAGTAAAGGACAAAAGGTGGATAGGTAGATTGGGCAGAGGCTAGAGATATGTTAGAGATAAGTACCAGAGTTTGGATGAGGGTTGAGGTTGTTTTTTCTGAATATTTGGTAAATAGGTACTTATTACATACATGCATTATTAAAATAAAGTTTTCCCAGGGGCATTAATATTGGCCTGCAGGTAACTGGTCATGTATACTATACATACAGTACTTATGAACACCCAGCTAAGTAGTATTAGCAATCATTTTAAACTTATGGGATCACTCTGAAAGGACTATGTAATACTTGTTGTAGCTGGTTCTGCTGTTGATGTACTGTAGCAGTAATCTAGAGAGAGGGAATAAAAGAGAAAATATCGATTAATTCCAAAACTTTTGTATTAATTCCAAGAATCAGAGAGCCACCAGAAGACCAGAGAAGTGGTTAGATTACCGTTGTAGTCATGACAGCAGTTTCCATAGCGTTGACAGGAACTTGTGCAGGAGCAGCTACCAAAGTTGTAGCCACAGTTGTACCTACAGGAGGTATGGCCGGCTGCAATACAGAAAATGACATACCTTATAGAAATGAAATATTAATATGATATTTTCTGTTGAAAAATAACTTTAATAAGCATCTGTGTGACACCAAATTAAATTAACATAATCTTGTCAAATACTTGTTGTCTCGCTGATGTCAGGACTTGTTGTTGTGCTGCAGTAGTCTTTATAGAGAGAGAGAGAGAGAGAGAGAGAGAGAGAGAGAGAGAGAGAGAGAGAGAGATCAATTTCAGGTACCACTACATATGTGTGACTGGTGTTTTAACTTGATACATTTATGTTTTACCGTTGTAGTCATGACAGCAGTTTCCATAATAATGACAGGAACTTGTGCAGGAGCAGCTGCCAACGTTGTAGCCACAGTTGTACCTACAGGAGTCATAGCCGGCTACAAGACAGAACATTACAAACCTTATAAAAGTGAAGTATTTATATGATATTTTCTGTTTAATACATACTCTGAATAATAATGCTCTGTTGACACAGTGTCAACAGTAAAGGACAGAAGCTTAGATTGGGCAAAGGTTAGAGATATGGTAGAGAAAAGTACCAGAGTTTGGACGAGGGTTGAGGTTGTTTTTTTCTGAATATTTGGTAAATAGGTACTTATTTTATACATACATTATTAAAATAAAGTTTTCCCAGAGGAATTAATATTGGCCTGCAGGTTAACTGGTCATGTATACTATACATACATACAGTATGAACACCCAGCTAAGTAGTATTAGCAATCATTTTAAATGTTATGTTATGGGATCACTCTGAAAGGACTATGTAATACTTGTTGTGGCTGGTTCTGCTGTTGTTGTACTGTAGCAGTAATCTGGAGAGAGGGAATAAAAGAGAAAATATCGATTAATTCCAAAACTTTTGTATTAATTCCAAGAATCAGAGAGCCACCAGAAGACCAGAGAAGTGGTTAGATTACCGTTGTAGTCATGACAGCAGTTTCCATAGCGTTGACAGGAACTTGTGCAGGAGCAGCTACCAAAGTTGTAGCCACAGTTGTACCTACAGGAGGTATGGCCGGCTGCAATACAGAAAATGACATACCTTATAGAAATGAAATATTAATATGATATTTTCTGTTGAAAAATAACTTTAATAAGCATCTGTGTGACACCAAATTAAATTAACATAATCTTGTCAAATACTTGTTGTCTCGCTGATGTCAGGACTTGTTGTTGTGCTGCAGTAGTCTTTATAGAGAGAGAGAGAGAGAGAGAGAGAGAGAGAGATCAATTTCAGGTACCACTACATATGTGTGACTGGTGTTTTAACTTGAAACATTTATGTTTTACCGTTGTAGTCATGACAGCAGTTTCCATAATAATGACAGGAGCTTGTGCAGGAGCAGCTGCCAACGTTGTAGCCACAGTTGTACCTACAGGAGTCATAGCCGGCTACAAGACAGAACATTACAAACCTTATAAAAGTGAAGTATTTATATGATATTTTCTGTTTAATACATACTCTGAATAATAATGCTCTGTTGACACAGTGTCAACAGTAAAGGACAGAAGCTTAGATAGGGCAAAGGTTAGAGATATGGTAGAGAAAAGTACCAGAGTTTGGACAAGGGTTGAGGTTGTTTTTTCTGAATATTTGTTAAATAGGTACTTATTCCATACATGCATTATTAAAATAAAGTTTTCCCAGAGGCATTAATATTGGCCTGCAGGTTAACTGGTCATGTATACTATACATACATATGAACACCCAGCTAAGTAGTATTAGCAATCATTTTAAATGTTATGTTATGGGATCACTCTGAAAGGACTATGTAATACTTGTTGTAGTTGGTTCTGCTGTTGATGTACTGTAGCAGTAATCTGGAGAGAGAGAATAAAAGAGAAAATATTGATTAATTCCAAAACAGAACCTTTTGTATTAATTCCAAGAATCAGAGAGCCACCAGAGGACCAGAGAAGTGGTTAGATTACCGTAGTAGTCATGACAGCAGTTTCCATAGCGTTGACAGGAACTTGTGCAGGAGCAGCTGCCAACGTTATAGCCACAGTTGTGCCTACAGGAGGTATGGTCGGCTACAAGACAGAAAATTATACAAACCTCATAAAAGTGAAGTATTTAAATGATATTTTTTCTGTTTAATACATACTCTGAATACTAATGCTCTGTTGACACAGTGTCAACAGTAAAGGACAGAAGCTTAGATTGGGCAAAGGTTAGAGATATGGTAGAGAAAAGTACCAGAGTTTGGACGAGGGTTGAGGTTGTTTTGTCTGAAAATTTGTTAAATATGTACTTATTCCATACATGCATTATTAAAATAAAGTTTTCCCAGAGGCATTGGTATTGGCCTGCAGGTTAACTGGTAATGTATACTATACATACAGTACATATGAACACCCAGCTAAGTAGTATTAGCAATCATTTTAAACTGTGAAAAATGCAGTATTTCAGAGACCATGTCATTTGTCATATGTCATAGGCCTGAGTCAGGAAATGAGAAAGCAGTGATTTCAAATGGTTTTGGTTTTCCTTTGGTGTTCTGGTTTGCATAAAAGCTAATAAGACCAGTCTTGTACATTCTGAAAAAAAAGTACTAAAATGTGTGACCTGCACTATATTTTCACATGTATAATGAATGATACAAATCAAAGTATAACTGTAAGACATAGGTCACTAGGTACTTCCAAATTTGTCAACTGAGAATGAACAAGGTCCAAGTGCACTTTTGAGGAAAAAAACATTCTATAAAAATGTATTATTTTATTTTATATCGTAAAAACTCAAATTTGACATGTCAGATAGACCTTGCTAATTACCGGTTGACGAGATGCGCTTGATCCCGGTTTAAGAAAACTAACATCTTTTCATTCTTAAACCCCTTCACTGGTAGGCATACACAGACACAAGGAGCCTTTGCATCTCTGGTGCTTGGCCGCTAAACATCCAAACGTAGCCCTACCCTGGCAGACTGCCCCCAGCATCTTCATGGTGTCAACAGTTGTGAATGTGCTTGAGCACCCAGTAACAACCCAGTCAACCTGCAGATACCTACATACTTCTTATTCTTAGCACACACTGACAAAAGGAGCTTTCTTTATCCCTAAAGACAGATGCGCAGCCTTACCTTGACAGACTACCCCAGCATCTTCACTGTGGCCACAGTCATGGATGCCATGGCCTCTATGGTAGCACTCTGAGAGAGACGACTCATGGCCAGTGCACCTGACTTCATCCAGCCAGATTGGTCCACTGCCCGGTCCAAAATGAGCCATCACTGGAGCACTCAGGGCTGATCCACAGCCCACCTGTCTGCAAACCACTTCAGCATTAGGTATGTTCCATCTGTCATCGCACACAGTGCCCCAGGTGCCACGGACCTTTATCTCCACTCTCCCAGAGCAGGAGCTGTTGCCCCCAACTAGTCGGATATCCGCTGTGTTCGCTACAGGGGGGCAAAGAGGGCTTTACAAGACCATATTTTTTTGTCAGGCAGAGCAATCAACACTGTTTGCTTCAGCTTGTCTGGGATGTTCGCTTCAATTGGCTGAAAACAAGGCTCTGTTGTAATTGAAACTGTACCAGTATTTGTTTGTTATAATGTGAGTGGTCAGTTTCATCTTAGGCATTTTAGGCATTTTTAAGGTCACTGTTACCTTATGGATTTCATCTAAAAAGACAAACTCAGTCTTTGTGTTTATGTTTCACTGTTAGGGGCATCACTGAGAAATGTTTTCATATTTTAACATAAAATCAACTTCCTGTTTCCAATGCGTAGAAGCGTATTCACTGAATGCATTCCATTCAAATATAGAATCAGGTAGGAATCAGAAGTAAGGAAGAATGGCAACATGTGGAACTGCAGATATATAGCCATTGTACTGATGTGATTTGTTTCTACTGTTGTTTTACCGTAGCAGTAATCTGTAGAAAGGGAATAAAAGAGAAAATATCGATTAATTCCAAAACAGAACCTTTTGTATTAATTCCAAGAATCAGAGAGCCACCAGAAGACCAGAGAAGTGGTTAGATTACCGTTGTAGTCATGACAGCAGTTTCCATAGCGTTGACAGGAACTTGTGCAGGAGCAGCTGCCAACGTTGAGGCCACAGTAGTCCCTACAGGAGGTACGGTCGGCTGCAAGACAGAAAATTACAAACCTTATAAAAGTGAAGTATTTATATGATATTTCCTGTTTAAGAATAGCTTTAATAAGCATCTGTGTGACACCAAATTAAATAAACATAATCATGTCAAATACTTGTCTGGCCGTCAGGACTTGTTGGAACAGTGGTCCAGTAACCTGGAGAGCAAATAAAGAGTTATAGTTCATGTAATCATTCTGCACCGTCTTTACCATTTAACATTTACATTCAGTCATTTGGAAGACACCTGTTTCCGAAGTGACTTGTACTAAGTAAGGTACAATGAAGGGAAATGGCAGTTCAGTGAGAAAAACATGTAAGGTCCCCAGAGGGTTAAAGTAATATTTCATGAAAAAATATCTCTCCTTTCATAGTACATAAGCGTCAGATAGAAAAGAGAGAGTACAAGGCTATGAAGCCTAAGTTATCTTTTGAAAACATAGACCTTACATTCATACATAGTTGCATAGTGTCGCAGATAGATTCTATTGTATCGCAACTGATCACGCATCCTCCTTCAGACAGCATAGAGAATACCTGTAATAAACCAAAACAAGTGCTGTAGTGCTTACCTTGAACAGCAGCAGAGCTGCAGAGCAGAAGAATCACTGAACTCATCTCCATCTTTCTTCTCAGCTTGAATGTGTCCTCAAGCGTCCTGCTTCAGGCTTATATGCTCAACTTCAGACCTCAAGGGCATGACCCTTCCTTATGAGAGTCATAAACTCATGTTGAAGATGATGGGAAATGTACATCTGTCACAATGAAGTAGATAGATATCGGCCATTTCACGTATATTTACTTGTGTAATGGATAAGCCATCATCAAATATGTTGACATGATAAGATGGGGCAGAGCATGGAGGGTGTTGTAAAGTTGATGAGATGTCAGGAGGACCTGTGAGATGGCATGAGTTTATTATGTGTGATTAGTTCAAACATATTCACTGTGGTGGCAAGTTAGGCCAAGTTGTGTGGTGCCACATAAGCAGAACTGCAACTATTTGCAGTTATTCCAGACATAAGTGTGTGTCCTCAACCAGTTTGATGTGAAAATTGATACATAAATAATTGATCAAATTAATCAATTAGATTATGACAATAAAATGAACAAACTGAACTGCCTGTAAATATTGCTGACATAACAGTATTCTTGAAGCTGACATGACGATAACAGGTAACAGGGTATTGTTTTCATAGACAATATTACAAATGAGAGCAATGTTTTTCACCATTTCACAGATAATATTACAAATGAGCAATGTTTTTCACCCTTTCACAGATAATATTACAAATGAGAGCAATGTTTTTCACCCTTTCACAGATAATATTACAAATGAGAGCAATGTTTTTCACCCTTTCACAGATAATATTACAAATGAGCAATGTTTTTCACCATTTCACAGATAATATTACAAATGAGAGCAATGTTTTTCACCATTTCACAGATAATATTACAAATGAGAGCAATGTTTTTCACCATTTCACAGATAATATTACAAATGAGAGCAATGTTTTTCACCATTTCCCCTGATTCAGCACTTTGTCTGAATGAGTACTGGCTTCACCCTGTTGTTCATCTGCCAAATGAACAAATGGCCGTGAATAACGTTAGTTTAATTGATTTAGTTACATGGACTGTAATATAAGCCTACGAACAGTAGACTATAGTGCAGCGCCTCAAGAGTACAGGCACTGTTCATTTGTAAATGTTGGCTTCTAAAGTGGTAACTGTTACTGTCATTGCTATGTCTTACTCCCCAGTGATAGATGTTTGTGTGTGCTATGATGGGAAACCAGGTTTGATACAGTGAATTGATTCAGCTGTGAATTCTTTATTCATGTGTGTTTGCCACTGGCATTGTAACAGCCTGCAATGTGACTGTTTATTAGTTCCAACACATGAGATCAACATGGCATTTTCTCATTGTTATTGCCAACTCTCTTTGAAACGTACGTGTCAGAGGAAATCATTTAGCAGGAAGTAACACAGTTCTCAGCTGAGTGTTCCGTGTTAATCGGGTTATTCATTTAGTTTGACATTCGATTGTAAAAGTTGGCTTTGATCCTCCCCTTATAAAACAATTCTCAGTTATTTTCCATTTAAGCTGTTGGGCTTGAAAATAGGCTGCTTTTCATCAACAGGTGGCGCTCTGTAGCTAGCACAGAAATGGGGCCCATCTAGACGCTACAGCTACGAGGATGGTTCTCCAAAAAATTACCCGGTCGTTTATTTCTTGGTTATTTCTCTCATGCATTGACTTATTATAAATATGATTACGCTCTGTATTATGTGTTGGACATCAAATGCATAGTAAAGTCACCAGAAACGTTATTAATACAGATGTCATGTTTAAGTTAATATGCATACTAAGCCTAATAGGAAGTAGGGATATGTGAAATTAGGTGATATTGTAGGCCTTACAGTAAAAATGACTGAATTACAGTAGGTTTAGCGGTCTACCACTGCTCTGACTAATCTTTAACATGAAGGTGAGCATTTGATAAGTGACTTGATGGCTGCTAAATGTATTATAGTCTCTGACGTTAATTTACTGTTGTCCTTCGCCTGATGCTGTTCCCTGTCTATAACTATATTGTCTGATAATGTCTATGGATAGTGAGTTTAGTTTGAGGTCTTTGGTTTATAAAACTAGAATGACTACGTTGAAGCAGCACGTCACTAGCGTTGCTAACCTAACGCAGTTCAACAAGCTTTCGCTAGTGTGGCTGTGGCACCGCACAGACAGGCCCGCTCAGAGGTTAACGTTAGCTAGTTAGCCAGTTTAGCTAACTGACAAGGTATCCTGGATAAGTTACAACATTGTTTTATGTTAGATAGAAAGCAAACGACACAGTTGTTCTGATTATGTTGTAGATTTGACTTGACAGTAAATAATTTGAATAATTCAAAAATATTACAATATTATTTAAACAGTAAAGATTTAAACCTACATATGTCGTATTCATATTGACATATAGTGACATATCGTAGCGGTGCCCATAAAGTGCACGTCACTCACATACAAACGCATAGATTGGTGCTCTCTCACACAAACAAGTTTAATAAGATTTTAGTATGTTTAATTAATTGCAGTTGTATTGTCATGCTATCGCTGTGTATTCATAATATGAATGGCCTTTTTACTGTTTATATTGTTAGCATATAAGCTAATATATTAGCATATAAGAAAACAATGCTGAGTCACATAAATACCACCTAATGTATGCAAGCACAAACAAATACTGTTATTTTAAAGTATCAGATTAAAGAAAAAAATGTAATACAATAAACAATATTTTATTTTATTTCTTACAACTATGCATACGTCTGTTTAATTTCAAGTTAGCATAATGCATGGCTGGTTATACCTGATGAGCAATGTGTTGGCTCAGTAGGGGACATCCAGTGCATGAACAGCTCTTTAGCTTAAAGTAACACTATGGTCTTGTAGGCAACTAGTTTTGGTATCATCCTCACATTAATTTTGATAGCATATGATTGCTGCTTTAAAACATTTAATCTTGCTTGCAATTTTCAAGATAGAATTGTAGAAGTGAACCGACTCTTTGGTTGTTTCTATGCGCATTTCAGTGAAATTTAAGGATGATCTAAGACACTTTACCAAGAAGTAGCCCAATTTACTTGACTTCACCCCAAGCTATTCAATATACAATGGATTTCCCCAGAATTTAAGATACATATTCTTACACATGTACTGTGACTGTGACATTGTCTGCCCTTTTTAACACAAGCTACCTGTTGACATTCTGCTGACAGTAGAATCCATTATGGGGGATTTGGAGGGAGTAATTTACAAGTATGTGACAGTGCATGGGTGAAAAAAGACCGTTATTATCGCTGTGATTGTTTAAAACTCGCAATCGAAATACAGTGTTTCCATGATTAATGCTTAGCTGGATGACCAACACTCAAAAAAGCATGCACAACTCTGCTTGTTGTCTTTTGGAATGCTTTAATAATTTTGTTGAGGCACAAAGTTATACAAAAGAAAGAAATACATGTTCAGTAAGGCATCAGAGTGCCATCATGACAGACATGATTTGTAGGCAGGAAATGATGATAGATTGAATTAGTGATTATTCTGGACTGATGAGAACACTAGTGGTTTCTTCAGGCATCGACCTTAGCCACTTTGTCCTCAAGCTTCTCCACTGCAGGCTTCTCCACATCTAAACACAGAAGAGTCAGACTTGGTTCAGTTCATTAATCCTCTAGCACAGTGTTTCTCAAAGTGTGGGGCGCAGAGACGTGACAGGTGGGGCGCGATGAACGGGAGATTTATATTTTTTCTATGGCAATGGTTTCCTTTATAGACAATAGCTTTTGATTGACGCCGGCGTATTAATCGCAGCGGGACAATTTAAAACAAACTTTAGTTTAGTTTAGGGCTGTGTACTGTTCTCGCTACGTGTTTTACATGACCAGTGTGTTGAGTCAGTCAAACTTGATTTCACGAGCCAGGTAGCGAGCGCCTTGCTCCTTTATTGATGTCAGGTGAAAACTTATGAGTGAAACGATAATACACAAGAAACGGAAAATACTTAGAAGGTATCTTAAATTAACACAGCAAGTTACTATTAGATTCATTACACCAAGAATCAGAGCAACAACAGATTAGAGCACAGCTGGCTAATAAGTGCCAACGTTAGCCACCAACGGAGTTATGAATGAATGGTGTGCTAACGGTCACATATTAGAACGTAACGTATCTAAATGAATAATAATTACATTTTACGTTTCAACGAACTAACACAGTTCATAGAATTTAAACATAGGTCACTTAAATATATTTATCACAGTGTGAGACAGCGAAAAAACGTAGTCATTGTTTTCCAGGGTACCAGGAAAAGCATAATTTAATAGAGGCTTACTAGATATGTGCGTTGCTAACTGTCACAGTTGTTCCCTATCCCAAGAGACGAGTATGATGTCAAAGTAAAAGTCCGTCAACAGAAAGAAATACAATTCATAGTTTTCAATCACGTGATTACAATGGGTACCTGTCAGGCAAAAAGAACAGCGAAGATGTCGACAAACAGTGGACATCTTCGAGCAGTGCAGCCTACTCAATTACGATCACCACCAACCACAGATAAAACCACAATAGCCAGACAGAGATATCTAGAAAAAAATAACATTTTGGGAACTTGTGATCCCTTTACTGCACCCGCTGATATTTTTTTTCTATAACGTCGTCGAAGTCCCTGCCTGAGCTCCAGTTGACGATATTTACATCTATCTAATAGAAAATCCGGCCTACACATCTCTAAAACTGAAAGCATACAAAAGCACAGATAGTAATTTAATTCTCAGAAGTGGATGGGTTCACAATGCTGTCGTCTGGAAGGTGAAAACAAAAAACATCTTCATAATCACAGCAAAGATGATTGCCATTTAATAGCTAGCTACCAGCTAGCTAGCTACCTGCTGTTAGCTAGCAGCCTTTAGCCTACCCAACCCTGTTCTTTATCATTTGACACAATTTCCTGGTTTCAACAAGTACGAATACCTGGTCTGGCGAATGACAACTGAAATTATCTTCCCATATATTTTATATTTGCATTGTAGTATTACCAGTTGGATGACAAAATACAGTAGCCTAGCCTACTTGCTTAGGTACTTGTCGCAACCTCATAGCAGAAGCCCACATAATCACATTTGAATCATGTTGATGCTTTGTTTCTTCACTTTATTTCTCGATCTATTCCCGTTTTAGGTAGTTATTCTGATAAATGTGGCGACCAAAACAGGGTTACTGCTTTTATTGCCAGCTCCAAAATTAAGGCTACTTTACTGCGTCTGAGAAAAGTTGACCCAGAAGACGTCTACAATCAGCTGGCAGCAACGTGGGCGGGTTTTAAATGCGATAATAACACAATCCGGGCTTGTCTCCTCGCTGATTTGAACAGCCAACCGAGCAACAACTGTCTGGCATTTTACTACCTAAGTCAGACAATTTTAAAGCGGAGATATTAAATGATCTTGAATGAAAGGTGTTTGGTTCCTGTATAAACTCCAGTGATAGACAGCTGTAGAATGCGTTTCTTGCCCGCCAGCTGGTCATTCTGAAGTCACGTGAAAACTATGAATACTGTGTGTGTGCAGGGATGGAATTTACCGATCGGGCCCAGGAGCTCAGGGGGGCCCTAAACCAGAGCCTCTGCGTGAAGTCGCTGTTATTAACTTTGCTTGCTGTCAATTGTTTTTAGACTTTGTATTTGTTAATATCAGAGGTGGCTTAAATGTATCTCTTATTTGTGGTTGGAAGCGGTGTATTTTGTTACACGTCCTGACCCATGGTTTCATAATCCGTCCATGTGTGCATGTCCATAACAACAATACACTACAACATGAAACATGAAATCACTCCAAGCAATATGCATTTGCTGACCTAAATAAGATGCTATTTGTTATTACTTGAGGTTATTTCAATAATTTACTATTTTAAGCTTGCCTACCATTTTATGGTTGCGATAAGGGACAGGTGGGGCTTGAAAAGGCCCCCTTGTTCAAAGTGGGGAATGACAGAAAAAGTTTGAGAACCACTGCTCTAGCAGCTACTGATATGTTCTTGTACATTCTTATATTCATGATATAAACATGCAGAATATTTAATCTGGTTTATATGTATTTGTATTTATTGACAGATACTGTAAATCAGTAGTCTGCAATGGTCTACCATGTTAACCATATTAACACAAGCATCTAACACTATGCTTAGTGAAGAACAGAATTAGTTTCCCATTTGTGGGCTGTCATAGAAAAAAATAGTGAAAAACAGAATTAGTTTCCCATTTGTGGGCCGTCATGACCAGCTTTAGTCTCAAACTGGGAAGTCTGTTTCACATCTGAATTTCAGGGACAAAATAAAAAATTGAAATGACAGTCTGAATTATGATTTAATTGTAATAATAAAAAAAGGGCATAAGTAGTGTTGGCATTTAACCTTTCAGCGTGATAGGCCCCAGCACCATGGTGGCCATCTGGTGCTGAGAGCCCAGGCTTCGAGTCTTGCGGGTGCGGCAACCCTGGCGACAGCGGGAGTTGTAGTCGTTGGCAGGACAGATTAGGACCTTGCACTGCAAGTACACAGAGGAGTGTGTCCGCAGGAACTTGAAAGCCTGGAAGCTGAACCGTGCGTAACTACGAGAACCGCTCACGTGGGTGGAGAATGTGTTGTCTCTCGGACACCTGGCGGAGAAAAACAGTGTCAGAAACAGTGTCAGAAACAGCATCAGAATCAGTGTCATTGTATGACCACTGCGGCTGAACACGCTGTGCTGTCACTTGGACACCTGGTAGGAAATACTGCATAAACCAACCGTAACGGATTTGGTTTGGCACTTCAATTTGTGTCGCCATATTACCACAGTGATTAAGCACTTGGAGAGGAGGGAGGGGGGTGAGAAATGTCTACCCCAGTAGTCTTACCCATTGACCAGTAGATAATAGGCGCGGTAGTCAGCATAGTCATGTGGGTTTGGTGAGGCCACACATGTGTCCAGGAAGAGGACGAGGCTGCTGTCATCTCTCCTTAGGCTTACTTGAACATACATGTACTCATTAAGAGAGACTTTGTAGGGACTCTCATAGATTTGCTGGTAGAAACTTCCGGAGGTGAAGAAAGCCATGGTGGTGTTGAAACGCCCTGTTCCAGTGATGTTAAAGTCAATTCCCTCGAATGCCTCATACATTATCTGTGAAACAGAGTCTTTTTCCATGTGGCAGGCAACAGACAACTTGAACCCTGACTGACGTGTGATCTCCCCAGAACTGGATCCATGTCCCCGCACGGCATTCTGATAAATGACCCGACCCCTTTCAAACTGAACAGAACGGGGGACAGGGGGAGAGGTCAATGGAAATGATTCAGTTATTATATGCAAAACATCAAACTATATTGTATGCTCCATATATGCACTGTATATCCAAGGTACATGACTAACATTTCTGAAAAAAGACATTGAAAGTTGTAATATGACTGTTTATATCTGAATGTGGAGTGACATACCTCTCTCACAGTTCCGCAGCGGTTGAGAGGGAAGTTAAACACCACCTGGTAATTGTTGATAGTTGGCCGACAGTGCTCATCATTGATATAAAGATCATGACCACTGTATCCCTGAGAGCTCAGGAAAGATCTTGAAATGACAATGTTCATGTTGTCTGAGGAACACTCAACCCTGCCTATAGAAAGGGTTGAATAAAATATTTCTTTTTATGAAGCTCATAGTAGTTATACTTGACATTAGACAGACCTCAGTCATATGATCTTACAGTAGCCAAATGCTCTAAGCTGTTTTTCTTTATTTATTTATGATTGTACTTATGTATTTATATGTAATTTATTGATTATATGTATTGTGCATCTTCCATGTGGGCCTTGAGCCTGTAATAAAGTTTAATATAAATACATATAGACACCAGGCATGTGTGTGTGTGTGTGATATGCCACCCTTCAATTTCAACTTGCCACCCCATGTAAAATTTTCTAGACTCGCCACTGTCTTAGACATTTCCGGCATTCTTAAGGTCACTGTTACCTTATGGATTTCATCTAAAAAGACAAACTCAGTCATATGACCTTACAGTAGCCAAATGCTCTAAGCTGTTTTTCTTCAGAGTAGATCACTCTGAAAAATGAGTTTGAGTGGAGAAGGAGAAGTGATGCTGTGCAGTGGCTCATTCAGGACTCCCTGATGTCACTCACCTTTATCAGTTGGCAGGGAGCTAATGAATTCTGCCCGGAAGCCACGACTCACTCCTTCACGATCACTACGGAAGACCACGGTCATGTCGCTGGAGGAGGAGTGGAAGGTATCCAGAGAGGAGTTGTAGCAGAGCTGACCCAGCTGACTGTAGTATACCGAGGGGCCGTCATACACGGTGATGTAGTCACAGTCACAGCAGCGCTCCAGCCTGAAGAAAACAGACACAGGTGGTTATAAGAAGGCTTCAGCTTACGTGAATGAAGAACCCTCCCCCCATGTCATCTGCTACTGTGAACATCTTCTGTTTTTGGGACATAGACTCAGACTTTAACCAGCCTAGGCACAACGGATGAGATTTAAACTGAGGAAAATGGGAAACTACAAAGACTGATATCCTCACTCACTCCAGGTCTGAAAATGTCAGGAGGATCCTCTGCCCAGAGGGAGCGGACAGCCTCCACACACAGTGGGCATTGTCATGATAGTAGTTTGGATAGTAGGGGCTGGAGAAAGATCCAGAACCACTAAGGTACCCTCCACATTGTGGATTAACATCTGGAACAAAAAATGAGAAATACATACTCTGAATAATAGTTATCTGTTGACACAGAGTCAACAGTAAAGGACAGAAGCTTAGATTGGGCAAAGGCTAGAGATATGTTAGAAATAAGTACCAGAGTTTGGACAAGGGTTGAGGTTGTTTTTTCTGAATATTTGTTAAATAGGTACTTATTCCATACATGCATTATTAAAATAAAGTTTTCCCAGGGGCATTAATATTGGCCTGCAGGTTAACTGGTCATGTATACTGTACATAAATATGAACACCCAGCTAAGTAGTATTAGCAATCATTTTAAACTTATGGGATCACTCTGAAAGGACTATGTAATACTTGTTGTGGCTGGTTCTGCTGTTGATGTACTGTAGCAGTAATCTGGAGAGAGGGAATAAAAGAGAAAATATCGATTAATTCCAAAACTTTTGTATTAATTCCAAGAATCAGAGAGCCACCACAAGACCAGAGAAGTGGTTAGATTACCGTTGTAGTCATGACAGCAGTTTCCATAGCGTTGACAGGAACTTGTGCAGGAGCAGCTACCAAAGTTGTAGCCACAGTTGTACCTACAGGAGGTATGGCCGGCTGCAATACAGAAAATGACATACCTTATAGAAATGAAATATTAATATGATATTTTCTGTTGAAAAATAACTTTAATAAGCATCTGTGTGACACCAAATTAAATTAACATAATCTTGTCAAATACTTGTTGTCTCGCTGATGTCAGGACTTGTTGTTGTGCTGCAGTAGTCTTTATAGAGAGAGAGAGAGAGAGAGAGAGAGAGAGAGAGAGAGATTAATTTCAGGTACCACTACATATGTGTGACTGGTGTTTTAACTTGAAACATTTATGTTTTACCGTTGTAGTCATGACAGCAGTTTCCATAATAATGACAGGAGCTTGTGCAGGAGCAGCTACCAAAGTTGTAGCCACAGTTGTACCTACAGGAGCCATAGCCGGCTACAAGACAGAAAATTACATACCTTATAGAAATGAAATATTAATATGATATTTTCTGTTGAAAAATAGCTTTAATAAGCATCTGTGTGACACCAAATTAAATAAACATAATCATGTCAAATACTTGTTGTCTCGCTGATGTCAGGACTTGTTGTTGTGCTGCAGTAGTCTTTAGAGAGAGAGAGAGAGAGAGAGAGAGAGAGAGAGAGAGAGAGAGAGAGAGAGAGAGAGAGAGAGAGAGAGAGAAAGAGATCAATTTCAGGTACCACTACATATGTGTGACTGGTGTTTTAACTTGAAACATTTATGTTTTACCGTTGTAGTCATGACAGCAGTTTCCATAATAATGACAGGAACTTGTGCAGGAGCAGCTGCCAACGTTGTAGCCACAGTTGTACCTACAGGAGTCATAGCTGGCTACAAGACAGAACATTACAAACCTTATAAAAGTGAAGTATTTATATGATATTTTCTGTTTAATACATACTCTGAATAATAATGCTCTGTTGACACAGTGTCAACAGTAAAGGACAGAAGCTTAGATTGGGCAGAGGTTAGAGATATGGTAGAGAAAAGTACCAGAGTTTGGACGAGGGTTGAAGTTGTTTTTTCTGAATATTTGTTAAATAGGTACTTATTCCATACATGCATTATTAAAATAAAGTTTTCCCAGAGGCATTAATATTGGCCTGCAGGTTAACTGGTCATGTATACTATACATACATATGAACACCCAGCTAAGTAGTATTAGCAATCATTTTAAATGTTATGTTATGGGATCACTCTGAAAGGACTATGTAATACTTGTTGTAGTTGGTTCTGCTGTTGATGTACTGTAGCAGTACTCTGGAGAGAGAGAATAAAAGAGAAAATATTGATTAATTCCAAAACAGAACCTTTTGTATTAATTCCAAGAATCAGAGAGCCACCAGAAGACCAGAGAAGTGGTTAGATTACCGTTGTAGTCATGACAGCAGTTTCCATAGCGTTGACAGGAACTTGTGCAGGAGCAGCTGCCAACGTTATAGCCACAGTTGTGCCTACAGGAGGTATGGTCGGCTACAAGACAGACAATTACAAACCTTATGAAAGTGAAGTATTTATATGATATTTTCTGTTTAATACATACTCTGAATAATAATGCTCTGTTGACACAGTGTCAACAGTAAAGGACAGAAGCTTAGATTGGGCAGAGGCTAGAGATATGGTAGAGATAAGTACCAGAGTTTGGATGAGGGTTGAGGTTTTTTTTTCTGAATATTTGGTAAATAGGTACTTATTCTATACATGCATTATTAAAATAAAGTTTTCCCAGAGGCATTGGTATTGGCCTGCAGGTTAACTGGTAATGTATACTATACATACAGTACATATGAACACCCAGCTAAGTAGTATTAGCAATCATTTTAATGTATAATGAATGATACAAATCAAAGTATAACTGTAAGAGATAGGTCACTAGGTACTTCCAAATTTGTCAACTGAGAATGAACAAGGTCCAAGTGCACTTTTGAGGAAAAAAACATTCTATAAAAATGTATTATTTTATTTTATATCGTAAAAACTCAAATTTGTGGACATGTCAGATAGACCTTGCTAATTACTGGTTGACGAGATGCGCTTGATCCCGGTTTAAGAAAACTAACATCTTTTCATTCTTAAACCCCTTCACTGGTAGGCATACACAGACACAAGGAGCCTTTGCATCTCTGGTGCTTGGCCGCTAAACATCCAAACGTAGCCCTACCCTGGCAGACTGCCCCCAGCATCTTCATGGTGTCAACAGTTGTGAATGTGCTTGAGCACCCAGTAACAACCCAGTCAACCTGCAGATACCTACATACTTCTTATTCTTAGCACACACTGACAAAAGGAGCTTTCTTTATCCCTAAAGACAGATGCGCAGCCTTACCTTGACAGACTACCCCAGCATCTTCACTGTGGCCACAGTCATGGATGCCATGGCCTCTATGGTAGCACTCTGAGAGAGACGACTCATGGCCAGTGCACCTGACATCATCCAGCCAGATTGGTCCACTGCCCTGTCCAAAATGAGCACTGGAAGGAGCACTCAGGGCTGATCCACAGCCCATCTGTCTGCAAACCACTTCAGCATTAGGTATGTTCCATCTGTCATCGCACACAGTGCCCCAGGTGCCACGGACCTTTATCTCCACTCTCCCAGAGCAGGAGCTGTTGCCCCCAACTAGTCGGATATCCGCTGTGTTCGCTACAGGGGGGCAAAGAGGGCTTTACATGACCATATTTTTTTGTCAGGCAGAGCAATCAACACTGTTTGCTTCAGCTTGTCTGGGATGTTCGCTTCAATTGGCTGAAAACAAGGCTCTGTTGTAATTGAAACTGTACCAGTATTTGTTTGTTATAATGTGAGTGGTCAGTTTCATCTTAGGCATTTTAGGCATTTTTAAGGTCACTGTTACCTTATGGATTTCATCTAAAAAGACAAACTCAGTCTTTGTGTTTATGTTTCACTGTTAGGGGCATCGCTGAGAAATGTTTTCATATTTTAACATAAAATCAACTTCCTGTTTCCAATGCGTAGAAGCATATTCACTGAATGCATTCCTTTCAAATATAGAATCAGGTAGGAATCAGAAATAAGGAAGAATGGTAACATGTGGAACTGCAGATATATAGCCATTGTACTGATGTGATTTGTTTCTACTGTTGTTTTACCGTAGCAGTAATCTGTAGAAAGGGAATAAAAGAGAAAATATCGATTAATTCCAAAACAGAACCTTTTGTATTAATTCCAAGAATCAGAGAGCCACCAGAAGACCAGAGAAGTGGTTAGATTACCGTTGTAGTCATGACAGCAGTTTCCATAGCGTTGACAGGAACTTAAGCAGGAGCAGCTACCAACGTTGAGGCCACAGTAGTCCCTACAGGAGGTACGGTCGGCTGCAGGACAGAAAATTACAAACCTTATAAAAGTGAAGTATTTATATGATATTTCCTGTTTAAGAATAGCTTTAATAAGCATCTGTGTGACACCAAATTAAATAAACATAATCATGTCAAATACTTGTCTGGCCGTCAGGACTTGTTGGAACAGTGGGCCAAGCGGTCCAGTAACCTGGAGAGCAAATAAAGAGTTATAGTTCATGTAATCATTCTGCACCGTCTTTACCATTTAACATTTACATTCAGTCATTTGGTAGACACTTTTTTCCAAAGTGACTTGTACTAAGTAAGGTACAATGAAGGGAAATGGCAGTTCAGTGAGAAAAACATTTAAGGTCCCCAGAGGGTTAAAGTAATATTTCATGAAAAAATATCTTTCCTTTCATAGTACATAAGCGTCAGATAGAAAAGAGAGAGTATTTACAAGGCTATGAAGCCTGAGTTATATTTTGAAAACATAAACCTTATGTTCATACATAGTTGCATAGTGTCGCAGATAGATTCTATTGTATCGCAACTGATCACGCATCCTCCTTCAGACAGCATAGAAAATACCTGTAATAAACCAAAACAAGTGCTGTAGTGCTTACCTTGAACAGCAGCAGAGCTGCAGAGCAGAAGAATCACTGATCTCATCTCCATCTTTCTTCTCAGCTTGAATGTGTCCTCAAGCGTCCTGCTTCAGGCTTATATGCCCAACTTCAGACCTCAAGGGCATGATCCTTCCTTATGAGAGTCATAAACTCATGTTGAAGATGATGGGAAATGTACATCTGTCACAATGAAGTAGATAGATATCGGCCATTTCACGTATATTTACTTGTGTAATGGATAAGCCATCATCAAAGACGTTGACATGATAAGATGGGGCAGAGCATGGAGGGTGTTGTAAAGTTGATGAGATGTCAGGAGGACCTGTGAGATGGCATGAGTTTATTATGTGTGATTAGTTCAAACATATTCACTGTGGTGGCAAGTTAGGCCAAGTTGTGTGGTGCCACATAAGCAGAACTGCAACTATTTGCAGTTATTCCAGACATAAGTGTGTGTCCTCAACCAGCTTGATGTGAAAATTGATACATAAATAATTGATCAAATTAATCAATTAGATTATGGCAATTAAATGAACAAACTGAACTGCCTGTAAATATTGCTGACACAACAGTATTCCTGAAGCTGACATGACGATAACAGATAACAGGGCATTGTTTTCATTTATAATATTACAAATGAGAGCAATGTTTTTCACCATTTCACAGATAGTATTACAAATGAGAGCAATGTTTTTCACCCTTTCACAGATAATATTACAAATGAGAGCAATGTTTTTCACCATTTCACAGATAATATTACAAATGAGAGCAATGTTTTTCACCATTTCACAGATAATATTACAAATGAGAGCAATGTTTTTCACCATTTCACAGATAATATTACAAATGAGCAATGTTTTCACCATTTCACCTGATTCAGCACTTTGTCTGAATGAGTACTGGCTTCACCCTGTTGTTTATCTGCGAAATGAACAAATGGCCGTGAATAACGTTAGTTTAATTGATTTAGTTACATGGACTGTAATATAAGCCTACGAACAGTAGACTATAGTGCAGCGCCTCAAGAGTACAGGCACTGTTCATTTGTAAATGTTGGCTTCTAAAGTGGTAACTGTTACTGTCATTGCTATGTCTTACTCCCCAGTGATAGATGTTTGTGTGTGCTATGATGGGAAACCAGGTTTGAGACAGTGAATTGATTCAGCTGTGAATTCTTTATTCATGTGTGTTTGCCACTGGCATTGTAACAGCCTGCAATGTGACTGTTTATTAGTTCCAACACATGAGATCAACATGGCATTTTCTCATTGTTATTGCCAACTCTCTTTGAAACGTACGTGTCAGAGGAAATCATTTAGCAGGAAGTAACACAGTTCTCAGCTAAGTGTTCCGTGTTAATCGGGTTATTCATTTTGTTTGACATTTGATTGTAAAAGTTGGCTTCGATCCTCCCCTTATAAAACTTTTCTCAGTTATTTTCCATTTAAGCTGTTGGGCTTGAAAATAGGCTACCATGCATCACTGAGCAATGGAATTCACTGTTGTATGGACATAAGCTTTGATAGGCTACTCCACAAATGAGTACTAAAAAACACTTTTCTTCATTTTTTTTATTGTAACAGTGTTCTTTAAAGCATCATTCGGGTATCTTGTCCAGATCCATGCCTCGGACATAAACAACAGTAATCTCCAGAAATCGGAGACAAATCCACAGCCACATCCAATTCTTGGAATACAATAGCCTAAGACTGCATTTAAATATCAATATCATGTCTTTCTTTGACTTGCACGATTAAGGCTTTCTGTGGAGCTGTGGTGATGTTTGATATTATTGGGTATTATCCTTTTTCATCAACAGGTGGCGCTCTGTAGCTAGCACAGAAATGGGCCCATCCAGACGCTACGACGATGGTTCTCCAAAAAATTACCCAGACGTTTATTTCTTGGTTATTTCTCTCATGCATTGACTTATTGTAAATATAATTACGCTCTGTATTATGTGTTGGACATCAAATGCATAGTAAAGTTCCCAGAAACGTTATTAATGAAGATGTCATGTTTAAGCTAATATGCATACTAAGCCTAATAGGAAGTAGGGGTATGTGCAATTAGGTGATATTGTAGGCCTTACAGTAAAAATGACTGCATTACAGTAGGTTTAACGGTCTACCACTGTTCTGACTAATCTTTAAAATGAAGGTGAGCATTTGATAAGTGACTTGATTGCTGCTAAATGTATTATAGTCTCTGATGTTCATTTACTGTTGTCTTTCGCCTGATGCGGTTCCTTGTCTATAACTATATTGTCTGATAATGTCTGTGGATAGTGAGTTTAGTTTGAGGTCTTTGGTTTATAAAACTAGCATGCTGTCTACGTTGAAGCAGCACGTAACTAACGTTGCTAACGTAACGCAGTTCAACAATCTTTCGCTAGTGTGGCTGTGGCACCGCACAGACAGGCACGCTCACGCAGGCACCAAGGTGAAAACGGGAGATGGGCTGAAATCCTGCACACGCTGATTTTTTTCCCCCAACTTCTTCAGTGGTATAGAGCCATGTAAGTTGCCAGCTGGCACAAACTTCTTCACTCGTGTAAATACCTGCTTATGGAGATGAATTAAACTCACTAGCTCTGGTGTCCGAATTAGCATTGATTTGAACTTGTTCAAACTTGCTACAGAAGTTAACGTTAGCTAGTTAGCCAGTGTAGCTAACTGACAAGGTATCCGGGATACAGGACCACGATGAGCCAGTTGAAAAGTTAACGTTACAACATTGTTTTATGTTAGATAGAAAACAAACGACACGCTTGTTCTGATTATGTTGTAGATTTGACTTGACAGCAACCAGCCTCGAGCTGGTTACGGTTAACAGTGATTGCTATCTTGCAGGGTAGCTAGGGTTAGCTCTCCCAGTAGTGAAGTTGGCTAGGAGAACATTTGCGAGCTGGCTAACCTAACTTAAAGTGTAAGGTTTACGTCAACGTTAGCAACTAACTTTAGAAAGATTTGATGAGGTTTTTTCTTTACAGCCTTTCAGTGAACCTACGTCCATTGACTGTTTATAGGTAGCGATGCTCTCTAGATGAACAGTGAAAGCATTGTTAAAATGAATCTGTGCTGGGAAAAGTCGTTTTACACGTTACAAGTTTTATCAGGCCACAGCACAAGTTGGAGAATAGAAGAAACGCTAGCTTGTAAATTCTGTGGTTGCTAGTTAGCAAAGTTGACGAAGTTGCATGTAAGGTGTCACTGGTTTTAGTAGTGTTGCTTTTCTCGTGTGTGTGCTGTAACAGTTGTGACAGACATTGAAATGACAAGTGTTTCTCTTTTCCCGTGGTGACGTTGTTTTATTGTGATACATTTTTTGTATAGCACCATTGGCTATTTGGGATGGCTGCATTTATAAGTGGTGTATCCACTTTTATGACACATATCCGAGACTGTTAATTCCATCAGTTAGGCAAAGGACTCCCAATGTTTGTTAACCAGACCTTGCTAAATAGAAATCTTAGCACCAGATCCGAAATGTCAAACACATCCTCTGTCTTGTAATGTAAGCTGTGTGGTGCATTGTTAAAGTTTCACATTCCTATATTACCTTAACTTGCCACTCAAGTGGACCAGCCTTCACTTAATTGAATGAAGTGGGCCTATAGTTTTTCATCTTGGTGATTTGTCTGGATTGACACAAGGATTTACCATTTATTGTTAAGAAGAAGATACTATGAGAAGCTCACCTAGGTTGACTTACTTCCTTTTTACAGAAAAGGACAGGAAACTAACGTGGGCTTCAAGATGGCCCAGCCATGCACCCCTATTGCATGTGCAAACTGCACTGGTCTCTGCCGCACACACACTTAATGCATGTGCAAACTAGGCAAGCCACACAGGTCTCTCTCTTTCTCACACACACACACACACACACACACACACACACACACACACACACACACACACACACACACACACACACACACACTTAATGCATGTGCAAACTAGGCAAGCCACACAGGTCTCTCTCTTTCTCACACACACACACACACACTTCATGCATGTGCAAACTAGGCAAGCCACACTGGTCTCTCTCTTTCTCACACACACACACACACACATTATTGCATGTGCAAACTAGGCAAGCCATACTACTGATCTCTCACACACATACACACACACACAGAAAACATGTGCATGCAGTGTGAGATTCTGTAGCTCAGCACCAAGAGTCTGTTGATTTGCCCATGAAAAGAAAAATCCAACAGTATTGATATTTAATGTGTTTATTGAATGCCAACAGCCACAGTGCTGTTATGCAGCCTTACCCAATGCCATGCTATATATTCCTTGGCTGAGTCTTTGAGTGGCTCCAGCCTACCAAGTGCCAGAGAGGCAGAATTTGGACTTGGGGGCCTGAAGCTAATGGTGACCTGCTTTTCACCTTTTGCTGCCGCAGTTATTGGCTGTTTGCAGAGGCTTTTTTGTGAAGAACTTTGTGAGTGAGTGTGTGTGTGTGTGTGTCTGTGAGAGAAAGAGAAAGGGAGGGAGAGAGAGTATGCTCACTCGCACAGCTACAATTACATACTATTCAGATGCAGGGCAGGGCTGGATTACTTTCTGTGTTGCTCAGGGAGTGTTTTTTAGGGTGTGTTTTTTTTTTTTTTTTTTTTTACTGTGAGAGGAGAAAAAGGAAGGAGTGTGTGTGTGTGTGTTCCTATGTATATGGCATGAGGAGAGAGAAAGAGACAGAAGGGATTAAATCATACATTCAAGAATGGGATGAATGGAATGTGGCATTGAGGAGAGAGAAAGAGATAGAAGGGATTAAATCATACATTAAAGAATGGGATGAATGGAATTATTCCCCAAGATTAGGAGATTAGAGGAAGTGTAACCTATTTTCCCCCTCTTGTCCAAATAGAAATAGTCATCCGATGTAGGCTAGTAATAAACAAACACACACACACACACACACACACACACACAAACACACAAACACACAAACACAGCAATCATATAGGCCCAGAGCCTTACAAACTGCTGATTCCTGTTGCAGTGTTGTGTATAAAGTAGGTCAAAAAAAGATGCCCCCGCCCCTACACACACTTCAGTCATGCTCTATCTGGGCTCATCTGGGACGCTCCACTTGTGCCATTAGAGAACCCTGCAAACGCATCCGCTTGTGCCATCAGAGAACCCTGCAAACGCATCCGCTTGTGCCATCAGAGAACCCTGCAAACGCATCCACTTGTGCCATCAGAGAACCCTGCAAACGCATCCGCTTGTGCCATCAGAGAACCCTGCAAACGCATCCGCTTGTGCCATCAGAGAACCCTGCAAACGCATCCGCTTGTGCCATCAGAGAACCCTGCAAACGCATCCGCTTGTGCCATCAGAGAACCCTGCAAACGCATCCGCTTGT
This sequence comes from Clupea harengus, assembly GCF_900700415.2. Classification (NCBI taxonomy): domain Eukaryota; kingdom Metazoa; phylum Chordata; class Actinopteri; order Clupeiformes; family Clupeidae; genus Clupea; species Clupea harengus. The sequence continues at coordinate 24,656,460 of NC_045164.1, read as the reverse complement.
GCCATCAGAGAACCCTGCAAACGCATCCGCTTGTGCCATCAGAGAACCCTGCAAACGCATCCGCTTGTGCCATCAGAGAACCCTGCAAACGCATCCGCTTGTGCCATCAGAGAACCCTGCAAACGCATCCGCTTGTGCCATCAGAGAACCCTGCAAACGCATCCGCTTGTGCCATCAGAGAACCCTGCAAACGCATCCGCTTGTGCCATCAGAGAACCCTGCAAACGCATCCGCTTGTGCCATCAGAGAACCCTGCAAACGCATCCACTTGTGCCATCAGAGAACCCTGCAAACGCATCCGCTTGTGCCATCAGAGAACCCTGCTAACGCATCCGCTTGTGCCATCAGAGAACCCTGCAAACGCATCCGCTTGTGCCATCAGAGAACCCTGCAAACGCATCCGCTTGTGCCATCAGAGAACCCTGCAAACGCATCCGCTTGTCTGTCTGCTCCCAGCCGTTCAAACATGCCCACTGTCTCTCCCTGTTCGCTGCAAAATCGTTTAATTGGTGACACATTACTTTTCCTCCTGGCGATATTTTAATGAGTCAAACAAAAAGCCCAGCCACTGAATTCTCTGGGGTCCCTTAATCCCTTAACTGTTGATGTATGATGTTCTGAATGCAAAGATTTTCTTCAGTCACGAAGAAGGCGTGTGCAATCCAGGTGATTTTAATTTTTGCTCGTCTTGCTTGTGTGGTTGCTCAGCCTTCCAACTGAAATATGTGATGATGCATGAGTGTCGCAGCAGAAGCAGCGCCGAGTATCAAGTGGATTTGGCCTGTGCTTGAGTCTGACCGTGGCAACTTTTTTCTTTTTGCTCTGTGAGAGGCGAGTCCAAGGTGAGCATGACCGGGCATGCCTCTCGTTACGCTCCAGTCGAACACACACATGCACACACACACGCACACAGCCTCCCACACACGCAGCTTTTCTTCCATATGAAGACCTCAGACTGCGCTCACAGGGTAATGCACGTCTTGTAAAATGTGTGCAAGCAGCACAGAACCAAGAGTCATGGAGATTAGTATACCCTGATCAGCAAAGCACGCGCCAGTCAATGTATGTACTTTTGTATCAATGACATTTCTTACAACTGTGAAGAATAGGCTGCTTGGCTTGTTGGCAAACAAACTGGTCTTCAATTCTTGAATGATATTGCTCAGTGTTTTTTATAAATGTGGTCTTGCGATTTGGTTGATCAATAGCTTTGGCTCATGTGTCTATGCGAAGACCTCCATTCTCACTGTTGTAGCTTGTGATCTCAAAAATAAGTAGGATAGCATGTGGTTAGGCTAATTCTGTCTTATCTACTCCGTATTCCAGTTCCTAAACAAGGCTCTGGTCCCACTCAGGTGACGCACCCTCCAGAATAGCTTGTTTTAGAATCAGGCTTAATTGGCCCAACTCATATGGTAGGAGGGTTTGTTTAGACAAATTGTCCTTGGTTGAACTTTCTTCATAATGTTGCATAACTAATGTCAGTTAAATGCAGTTGATCTACCCCCCATAGTTTGTTTATCAATGATTAGCCAATGGAAGGTAGCTGAAATCTTCTTCCTTGACCACTGAAGTTCTACTTCAGCCGTCAGCATTATCAACAATATCCCGGCTGTTCTTCCTGATGGAAAAACAAGTCCTGTTAAAGAAAGATTGAGCATCCATAGACTTTATTACAGTCATCACAGCAGTATTAGGTGTACACTTCCTTATTCATTATGTGCTCGGTGTTGAAGTGTGACTTCATTCATTCCCTTTATTTCAACCTGACCTATTTTTTTTTCTCTCAGCCTCCTCTCCAAGGAAAGGAGGCGTGTGCGTGTGCGTGTGTGTTTTTGCAGGTGAATACTTAAGTAAGTAAGTATTGACAGGCATACACAGACATGTACTCCTATCTTATTAGGTGAGGAGAGAGAACCTTAAACTTGGAATTGCATGTTATCACGGTCCGCGCTGCCTTCTTAGTCTTTCGCCCAGTATGTCTGTGTCTCCCTTGTTGGGGTGACGCCATCGCCATCGCCAACGCTCAGACTCTGCAGGGCAGGGGGACATTCCAGCAGACAAGAGGCTACTTCATGCTCAGGCATAACATGATGTGCTCTGAGGAGGGCCTCTGGATGAATCATGCAAAAGTTCTGCCTCTTCATTGTTGCCCTCCATCCCGCACAGTGACACAGTGGCCTTTGTTTCGGTCACAAGCTTCACTCTCTTTCTTTCTTTCTTTCTTTCTTTCTTTCTTTCTTTTCTTTTTTGTTGCCTTTTTTTTTTTTTTTAATACCGTCATTCTTTTTGCTCACAGGCCTTAAGCGTCCCGGCCTGCAGTCTCAGAGGGAGAGAAGGCTGCCTTTATCTGTCCGTGGGAGCATTGTTTAATGAAGAGACTCTCATTTTAGCTCTCTCCATTACTCTCTCTCTCTGTCTCTGTCTCTCTCTTTCTTTCTCTCCCTCTCTCCCCCTTATGGATCCGACATGCTCTCCTTCCTTTTTCCCTTCTGTCCTGTTAGTACAGTATGCCTGAACACACACACACACACCCTCATGCGCAGGCTGACGTGTCTTTCGCCCCAGTGGCTCGTGTCTCTCTCCTCGCTCACACTCTCTATTTATAAACGAGAGAAGTGTCCTCCTCGGCCTCTGTCTCCAGCTCTTCCTCCCCCTCTCCCTCCCTTCCTCCCCCTCTCCCTCCCTCCTCCGCACTCTCACTATCTCACGCTCACACTGCTGGCCCTTGTTCCGCCCACTCAGCTGCAGACTCTTGTCTCGTGTATGTGAGTCTGACGATGCCTCCTTCTTCTCCCCCACCCCACCCCCCGACCCCACCGCTTGTGCCGTCCAATGGCTCCTTATTCCAATAATTGTTTGACTCGCATCGATTAGCCTGGGCCCAGTGTCTGTAGGTCCGACCATCACACAGGCCAAGACGGGGCGGATGTATGTTAGTAGCCCTGTGAGTTTTGAGGTCTGGGATGGCGGCAAGACTGTCTGGTTAAACTGATTGTGTATCGACATGAACTTTTTTTTTTAAATGGATGCCAGACATTACCGGAGACCTTTTATCTCTTTTACTGAATAATGCAGAATGTGCCAGAAGCAGACGTTTTGTTCCAGCATGTCATGACATCTGTGGTCAGGGTGACCTAACACATGCCCAACACTTTGTTCCCATTTTCGTAATCTAACGGACAAAGTTACCATCGTGGCTAAGGTTGGGTAATTAATGGTACATGTTGTGTGAACAAGTACAATAAGTACACTTAGGTCGGTCTTGCATTCACAGTTGGTATGTGCAATTCTCTTTGAGTCATGGGCCCGCATGCAGGATGCAATCAGCAGGGCTACCCTCTGTGTTTTTATCTAGACTGATACATTTGCCTGGAATGCTGTTTGTATATCTGTACATCTGTTTTGGTACCGATCTCCCAGCGCAGCGTTTTGGTTTTGTATGTGATGTGGGTCCGCTGTGTGTGATTCACACAGAATGAATTGACGGATGAGATGAGAGCATGTGACTCAGGCGGCAGTTATAAATCCAGCCCAGATTCAGCTGTGTGTGTGTGTGTGTGTGGAGCTAGGGATGAAGAGAGAGGAACGGAGAAGGAGAAGGAATGACAGGGGGGGAAGGAGAGAAAGAGGAGCGAGAGAGCCACTAGCCAAAACCGAGCGAGAGCTGGAGAAAGATAAACAGAGTTAGAAGGGGCCAGAAAAACGACTGAGAGGGAGAGATCTCATCTCTCGTCTCCCCTGCCTTACACTCAGTGCCCTGTGTCTTGTCCCCACTGCAGCTTTTGCCGGGTAGCGCACTCGTGGCATGAGCAGCCGGCGCCATGCCTTACGTGGATCGGCAGAATCGCATCTGTGGCTTCCTGGACATCGAGGAGCAGGAGGGCAGCGGCAAGTTCCTGCGCCGCTACTTCATCCTGGACACGGGCCAGCAGGGCAGCCTGGTCTGGTACATGGATAACCCACAGGTGAGGAGCCACGGAGATACTGCAAGATGACTTGCCAGATGTAGATAATGAGACTTTGCAAGATGTAGATAATGAGCTTTATTTAAAAATATGCACATTCTTTGTTGGGCAAAAAAAAAACAAGGTCTTGCATAGAACAAATAAACATTATTTTCAAAATAAATAAATTAAATACTATCTGAAGAAATATTGTAGAGAAACTAAGCAAAGCAATGTGAAGCATCTTGTCTTCATGGTCTCAAATGTGAGCCACAGAGGCTTTGACTCAACTTGTACGTTCGGTCTCCCCTAGAGCCCTAGTGTCGCCCGAGGCATACTAAACACGTCTGCATCTGTGCCAAAGTAGTCGTGTGCTCATAGCATCCCTAGTATCAATAATACATAAATGTCTATTTTGAGAGTCCTCAGCTGCTTTGTGTTTCTGTGAGTGAGCTACATTTATCATTATTGTCTGACACGTTGTATCTTTTTGGTCTTCAAGAGCTTTTTAAGGGTAGAGAGGGACGCCCCAGCACTACCAGAGCAGGGGCGGGACCTTTTACCTTTTAAGAAGCTCTTGAAGACCCAACTCTTCAGAGATCACCTCCCTTCCTAACTTGCACTTCTACTAGTACTTAACTTGCACTTACAGCAGTAACATTCCTGCATTTTTTTTCTATTTCTTATGTAAAATAGTATTTATTGTTACACTAGGTCTCTATTGCTCGTAGCTTGATTGTTCTCTCCCTTGTACGTCGCTTTGGATAAAAGCGTCTGCTAAATGACTAAATGTAAATGTATTCTTTTTTTCTTTTTATGTCTGGTCAGAATCTGCCTGTAGGTGCAGCCTGTCAGGGTTCCCTGAAGCTCACCTACATCTCAAAGGTGAGTTGTTTTACTTTCTCTCTATTTCTCTCTCTCTCTTTCTCTCTCTCTCTCTCTCTCTCTCTCTCTCTCTCTCTTTATCCATCCTGCCATCATCACACACCCCATTGTAAAATATGTAAGGCCTCTTCCCTGGAAGAGTGTGCTGGAAATGATCTCAGACCACATCTGTATGCAGAGCATACTTTATTTAACACCAACGTTGTATTCAGCCCTGCAAGAGAAGGCACCCGTAGAATATAGATCCTGTTTTTACTGTTGTTTGGATGAAGTGTGGCCCGTGGCATTGGTGAGTTGGTGGTATTTTTGGCCAACGCCATTGGTTAAGCCAGAGCCATTGCTTAAGCCAGAGCCATTGCTTTATCAATGAATCAATGTATCATTGTTTTCCTGCTGAAATGAAGGCATCCAACGCCTGTCCTGATCTTTCTTTCTCTTCTCTTTTCCCACTCTTTCTCCTCCTCCTCCTCCTCCTCCTCCTTCTCTCTTTTTCTCTCCTCTCGTCACCTCAGGTCAGCGATGCCACCAAGCTGAGGCCCAAAGCTGAGTACTGCTTCGGTGAGTACAGCGTGAGCTCTGCTCTGCTCTGGGTGTGAGAAGGGAGTACACCATGAGCTCTGTTCTGCTCTGGGGGTGAGAAGGGAGTACAGCGTGAGCTCTGCCCTGGGGGTGAGAAGGGAGTACAGCGTGAGCTCTGCTCTGCTCTGGGGGTGAGAAGGGAGTACAGCGTGAGCTCTGCCCTGGGGGTGAGAAGGGAGTACAGCGTGAGCTCTGCTCTGCTCTGGGGGTGAGAAGGGAGTACAGCGTGAGCTCTGTTCTGCTCTGGGGAAGATGAGCAGCAGACTCGTATAGGCCTCCATCCTGTGGCTCATGGGCGTCTTCTGGTGTTGGTGGTTTTCTCAGCGGCAGAGGAAGCCAGGGTGGGGGGGTGGGGTGGGGGGAGTGTGAGCCTCCCGCTCAGGCTAGTGTTGACCCTTTCCACAGTGAGCTCTGTTTAACAAACACGCTCCCGTTTCCTTTTGTCTGTCCTCGGCCCATATGCACTTGCACACACATATATACACACACACACACACACACACACACACACACACACACACAGTATTCACAAACACTCAAATGTGCACTTTCTTTCCCACACTGACACACACACACACACACACACACACACACACACCAATAGAACATAAATACAAAGATTCACAAACATTCAGTCATGCACTCAGTCTTCTACACAAACATGTACGCATACAAAGACTCACTGTTTCCATAGTGGGATTTCCTTTGACGTGACGGTATGTCCTCTGCTGTTCTTCTTGTCAGCTGTGGTGTCATCTCAGGCTCGCCCGGTGTCCCGGGACAATCACATTTTCCCCATTGGGTTACCAGAATGTTCCCTGGGCCTTAATTAAATTCATTAAACTAAATTAACTAAAGCTATCGTGTGGCATGAACATTGTGCCGACCCTCTTAGGGTCTTGCCAATGGAATTGAATTAGCAAAAGGATTTTGCCAAATTATTAAATTAGTTTTAGTTCCTGCACGGCAGACTTTGCTCGTTGCCAGTTGCTCGTCAATGAAATGAGGGCCCCCTGTCCCTGTCCAACAGGCTATCAGAAATGATCCCTTAAGTGAAATAAAATCCCCCTAATATCAGTTTAATACATTGTATCGATAGCAGGCTGCTGGTTTTGTTTACTGTTGCCTATCTGTGGAGACATAACTAACTAAGTCTACTAACTGGAATGCATTAATAAACTTAACCAAGTCTTCTTCTGAGAAAAGACCATAGTTGTATTTGGTCTGACAGCTTTGAAACCTGATTTTATTTCTATTGGTTTGGAGAAAACAATGCTAGCACAGTTCACATCCACCAATTAGCCTATTTTTAAGATCTTTATGAAATTCTTCATCGACAGCCTTGGCTACATCCTCGGTTATGCCTTAAGCTTTTTACACTGTTAGACCTGAACAAACATATTGTATACAATATCTGCTGTCAAAAACATTTATAAACAGGTTATTAAAAACAGTGTAGGAAAGATCTGAACATCTAAAGTCTTGTTTAAACAACATCGATTTTCTCAGTCGATCTTATCTGAAGCACATATAGCCTACTCTAATATACAGGTATCCAAGTAGGAAAGAACCTTAACAGTCAGAACGTTAAACCAGCAAACACCTTATTACCACATCCATGGGTAATAATGATCATGGATTTATGCCAATATTTGAGCTCTGCTTCACCATAAAGAAGTAAGAACTGAGTAAGAAGAGCCAACTTGGTAAGATGCATTAATGATATTTTATTATTGTTGCAGATTATTAAATAAAGGTTATGCTTTTTTTTGTGGTTCTTTTTTCCTTTTTTGCCTTCTTTGCACATTTACCTTTCTGCATTTTAAAAAAAGGTATTTTTTTTCCTTTGGGCAACCAAAATCTGAAGAATGCTTGCCCGGAGGACTATCAGGAAGTTAGAAATGTTGCGAGCCCGCCTCACCCTCCAGGCCTCTCGGGCAGAGGGCAGGGACATGGCCCGTGGGCACACACCTCTCGGGCAGAGGGCAGGGACATGGCCCGTGGGCACACACCTCTCGGGCAGAGGGCAGGGACATGGCCCGTGGGCACACACCTCTCGGGCAGAGGGCAGGGACATGGCCCGTGGGCACACACCTCTCGGGCAGAGGGCAGGGACATGGCCCGTGGGCACACACCTCTCGGGCAGAGGGCAGGGACACGGCCCGTGGGCACACACCTCTCGGGCAGAGGGCAGGGACACGGCCCGTGGGCACACACCTCTCGGGCAGAGGGCAGGGACATGGCTCGTGGGCACACACCTCTCGGGCAGAGAGCAGGGACACGGCCCGTGGGCACACGTGATCTTAATAACGAACCCACACAGTAATGCACTCTTGCTTTTTTCCCAGGAGGTAAACTTGACTTACTTTTACAACAGCGCATGTACATTTAAGCACACACTTACGTAAGTGCATTTCACTCTCACGCACACACACACACACACACACACACAACCTCCGTCTCTCACAGGATGCTGGCATCCTCATCAGAACCTCCTTAGCGTAGAGAATTTATAAATATCCACAAGGTGTGATTTTCTGGGGTTAAATATGAACAAAGCTAGTGAATGCTTTCTTGGCAGTATGACCGTATGATGGGAAATGCTGAACCTGAGGGCTGCTGGCAGCTTGCGGTGCACGCCATGTATATGAAAGGCAAATGATTTTAGCGATAGTAGTCCATGTGTGTGATTTTATTTCAGTCAGGATAGTAGATGAAGACTATATCGGCCCTCTTTCAGTTCCTCTTTCAGTATGCATGTGATTTTCTTTTTCTTTGCAGCGGCATAGTTGCAATGTTCTACTCTATTGTGTTTTGACTGTAAGCCATGTTCGGATGGTTGAGATGGGTTACTTAAAAATACTCGGTGTACATCTGGATGTGCAGTGTGAGATTTGAATGTGCTTTCAGTGGTGCTGTTTTAAGCTGAATTGAGCGTGTTTCAGTTGCAGTTGTCATGTTTCAGAACCCAAATGTGTTTCCACTTAAGAGTGGAGCTGCTTGCATGTTGTTTTGAAGGTGGGGGCTGTTTTGGGTGAAGTTGGCCATTTATCTCTGCCTTACGGTAAGGAGGCCCGCAGAGTTGACGGCGTGTGATTCATACAGATGCCTGGGCCAAAAGCGTGAGTTATGGAAGGGTTATGCACAGTGACTCAACCACAGAGACTGTGTGTGTGTGTGTGTGTGTGTGTGTGTGTGTGTGTGTGTGTGTGTGTGTGTGTGTTTGTCTGTTTATGGAATCTCGAGTTCCACTTTACGGCTTGGTTATGCCAGTCAGAATGGCTCATTCGCACACGCTTCCCCCCCCCCACATATTTTTGGCTAAAGTGTAACTAGGTCTCTGCAGAGATAAATGTTAAGACAAACACGCCTGACTGACCTCAAGGCATCAGGCA